>NC_134895.1:55618400-55643400 GCF_041734735.1 Babylonia areolata | reverse complement strand
TCCTCTGATGGAGACAGACTGACTGATCCTCTGATGGAGACAGACTGATCCTCTGATGGAGACTGACTGATCCTCTGATGGAGACTGACTGACTGATCCTCTGATGGAGACAGACTGACTGATCCTCTGATGGAGACAGACTGATCCTCTAATGGACACTGACTGATCCTCTGATGGAGACAGACTGACTGATCCTCTGATGGAGACTGACTGATCCTCTAATGGAGACTGACTGATCCTCTGTTGGAGACAGACTGACTGATCCTCTGTTGGAGACAGACTGACTGATCCTCTGTTGGAGACTGACTGACTGATCCTCTGATGGAGACTGACTGATCCTCTGATGGAGACAGACTGATCCTCTAATGGAGACTGGCTGATCCTCTGATGGAGACAGACTGATCCTCTAATGGAGACTGACTGACTGATCCTCTGATGGAGACAGACTGACTGATCCTCTGTTGGAGACAGACTGACTGATCCTCTGATGGAGACAGACTGACTGATCCTCTGATGGAGACTGACTGATCCTCTGATGGAGACAGACTGACTGATCCTCTGATGGAGACTGACTGATCCTCTGATGGAGACTGACTGATCCTCTGATGGAGACAGACTGACTGATCCTCTGATGGAGACTGACTGATCCTCTGATGGAGACAGACTGATCCTCTGATGGAGACTGACTGACTGATCCTCTGATGGAGACTGACTGACTGATCCTCTGATGGAGACTGACTGATCCTCTGATGGAGACAGACTGATCCTCTGATGGAGACAGACTGACTGATCCTCTGATGGAGACTGACTGATCCTCTGATGGAGACAGACTGACTGATCCTCTGATGGAGACAGACTGACTGATCCTCTGTTGGAGACTGACTGATCCTCTGATGGAGACTGACTGATCCTCTGATGGAGACTGACTGACTGATCCTCTGATGGAGACTGACTGATCCTCTGATGGAGACTGACTGATCCTCTGTTGGAGACTGACTGACTGATCCTCTGATGGAGACTGACTGACTGATCCTCTGATGGAGACAGACTGACTGATCCTCTGATGGAGACTGACTGATCCTCTGATGGAGACAGTCTGATCCTCTGATGGAGACAGACTGACTGATCCTCTGATGGAGACTGACTGATCCTCTGATGGAGACAGACTGACTGATCCTCTGATGGAGACAGACTGACTGATCCTCTGTTGGAGACAGACTGATCCTCTGATGGAGACTGACTGATCCTCTGATGGAGACTGACTGACTGATCCTCTGATGGAGACAGACTGATCCTCTGATGGAGACTGACTGATCCTCTGATGGAGACTGACTGACTGATCCTCTGATGGAGACTGACTGATCCTCTGATGGAGACAGACTGACTGATCCTCTGATGGAGACTGACTGATCCTCTGATGGAGACTGACTGACTGATCCTCTGATGGAGACAGACTGACTGATCCTCTGATGGAGACTGACTGACTGATCCTCTGTTGGAGACTGACTGACTGATCCTCTGATGGAGACAGACTGACTGATCCTCTGTTGGAGACAGACTGACTGATCCTCTGATGGAGACTGACTGACTGATCCTCTGATGGAGACTGACTGACTGATCCTCTGATGGAGACAGACTGACTGATCCTCTGTTACAGTTGGAGACTGAACTGAATGCCTGCAGTCACAGTGGTGCGTGACCTGACTGTCAATAAAAGTTCCTTTGTTTTGTATTGTTGTTGTAAATATCGAAAGGCATAATTAAGGTTGGGGCTGTGTGCGGGGGAAATCGGACGAAATGGAAAAGATAATTACATACTGGCACACACAATACAGATGGTAGAGGACATGCAATTTCTAAACTCTACACCCCTTCACGACCATTAAAAATAAAAAAGTTAAAAAAAAAAAAATTAGAAAAAAAGAAGAAAAAAAATCAGCAGAGCGTTTATTTCTCGTCAAGGGGCAATCTGGAAAATCCAAAGGGCTCTCTTCTAAAGCGGCACAGAGATAACACGTTCATTATGACGTGCGAAAGGATCGTATGTCATGCTGCACTCTGAGAAGACGACAACAGGAACGGAGTCAACAGAGCGTTTCTTGTCACAACCTTCTGTACAGTGCTGACAGCAACAATCATCCTTGTCACAACCTTCTGTACAGTGCTGACAGCAACAATCATCCTTGTCACAACCTTCTGAACAGTGCTGACAGCAACAATCATCCTTGTCACAACCTTTTGTACAGTGCTGACAGCAACAATCATTCTTGTCACAACCTTCTGTACAGTGCTGACAGCAACAATCATCCTTGTCACAACCTTTTGTACAGTGCTGACAGCAACAATCATCCTTGTCACAACCTTCTGTACAGTGCTGACAGCAACAATCTGACAGCAACAATCATCCTTGTCACAACCTTCTGTACAGTGCTGACAGCAACAATCATCCTTGTCACAACCTTCTGTACAGTGCTGACAGCAACAATCATCCTTGTCACAACCTTCTGTAAGTGCTGACAGCAACAATCATCCTTGTCACAACCTTCTGTACAATGCTGACAGCAACAATCATCCTTGTCACAACCTTCTGTAAGTGCTGACAGCAACAATCATCCTTGTCACAACCTTCTGTACAATGCTGACAGCAACAATCATCCTTGTCACAACCTTCTGAACAATGCTGACAGCAACAATCATCCTTGTCACAACCTTCTGTACAGTGCTGACAGCAACAATCATCCTTGTCACAACCTTCTGTACAGTGCTGACAGCAACAATCATCCTTGTCACAACCTTCTGTAAGTGCTGACAGCAACAATCATCCTTGTCACAACCTTCTGTACAGTGCTGACAGCAACAATCATCCTTGTCACAACCTTCTGTACAGTGCTGACAGCAACAATCATCCCCCTTCTTCCTCCCCGTTCTGACCCCCCCCCCTCCCCGCACCCTTCCCCCCCTCTCTTTCTGCCTGAGTTGTGGGCCTCACCTCTCAATCCCCTGTCCCGCCCACAGTTTGCAGGGAGCAGGGAACGTGGTGCCTTGCTGGTTTTAACACAAATTACTGAGTAATTTATAAAAAGTATATAACTTATAAGTATACAAGTAAATGTCAAGTAAGTGTGTGAGAAAGTAAATCAAGTGAACTATGTTCAAGAAGTTAGACAAGTGTGTGAGAAAGTAAATCATGTGAACTATGTTCAAGAAGTTAGACAAGTGTGTCAGAAAGTAAATCATGTGAACTATGTTCAAGAAGTTTGATAAGTGTGTGAGAAAGTAAATGATGTGAACTATGTTAAAGAAGTTAGACAAGTGTGTGAGAAAGTAAATCATGTGAACTATGTTAAAGAAGTTAGACAAGTGTGTGAGAAAGTAAATCAAGTGAACTATGTTAAAGTAAATCATGTGAACTATGTAAAGGAAGTTAGATAAGTGTGTGAGAAAGTAAATCATGTGAACCATGTCAAAGAACTCGGCCTTTGGATTATTGTGTTGCCTGTGTCATCTGGCCAATGATTCGAAGACTGGGAATTAACTGTCACAAGTAGGCGAGATCTCAAGTCAGAGTACACACTACACTTGTCCAGGAAATGCAGTTCATCCTCTCTAACTCCATATGCTTTACATAGCCGGTCTTTCCTTGGTAAGTTGTAGTGACGTCCTTGCTCAATTTCAAGTTCATGTGGTATTTTGGGGTCGTTTTTGGTGAAAATTACGACTTTTGTTTAGTCCCTGTTGATTTTAAGCCCCCATTGCAAACAATATTCATGTAGCTGGTCTAGTTTATTTTGTAGTCCTACTTTGCTGCTCGAGACTGCAGTGGATCATAGCCATGTTCAACGTTTCTGCCCCAGACAGCAGTGGATCATAGCCATGTTCAACGTTTCTGCCCCAGACAGCAGTGGATCATAGCCATGTTCAATGTTTCTGCCCCAGACAGAGCACAGCCTGCCTGGCAGGAGATTTATGTCGGTTTTTTGTTTGTTTGTTTTTTGTTGTTTTGTTTTTTTTGGACTCCTTGTGGGACGGAAGGGGGGCCTTTTGAAACGGCTCACAAATACAAGGTGGAGAGGCTGAAATAGGACATCAGTCTGGCTCTATAAACACAGCTACGACGCTGTTGACAAACTGGTTTTGTACACTCTGTGCGGTTTGGGTTTGTATGGAGTTGTACAGAATCCCTCTCTCTCACACACACTCTCACACACACAATGACACACACATACACACGCGCACACAGAGACACAGAGGGAGAGAGGGAGAGAGAGAAAGAGAGAATGTGTGTGTGTGTGTGTGTGTGTGTGTGTGTGTGAGTGTGAGTGAATAAAAGAAAGAGTGAGAGACAGAGCCAGCGAGAGAGGGTGGGAGGTCATATTGTGGTGTAAGAGAGAGACAGAAAGAGAGAGAGACAGAGAGAGGAGGAGAGCGAGGGGAGAGAGAGGGGGGAGAGAGAGAGAGAGAGCGAGAGAGAGAGAGGGGGGAGAGAGAGGGAAGAGAGGGAGAGGGGAAGAAAGAGAGGGGCGAAGAGAGAGAGAGGGGCGAAGAGAGAGAGAGAGACCGAGAGAGGGAAAGGGGAAGAGAGAGAGAGAGAGGGGGGGGGAAGAGACCGAGAGAGGGAGAGGGGAAGAGAGAGAGAGAGGGGGGGGGAGAGAGAGACCGAGAGAGGGAGAGGGGAAGAGAGAGAGAGAGAGAGAGAGGGGGGGAGAGACCGAGAGAGGGAGAGGGGAAGAGAGAGAGGGGGGGGGGGAGAGAGAGAGAGACCGAGAGAGGGAGAGGGGAAGAGAGAGAGAGAGGGGGGAGAGAGAGACCGAGAGAGGGAGAGGGGAAGAGAGAGAGGGGGGAGAGAGAGGGAGAGGGGAAGAGAGAGAGGGGGAGAGCGAGGGGAGAGAGAGGGGGGGAGAGAGAGGGGGAAAGAGAGGGAAGAGAGAGACCGAGAGAGGGAGAGGGGAAGAAAGAGAGGGGCGAAGAGAGAGAGAGAGACCGAGAGAGGGAAAGGGGAAGAGAGAGAGAGAGGGGGGAGAGAGAGACCGAGAGAGGGAGAGGGGAAGAGAGAGAGAGAGGGGGGGAGAGAGAGACCGAGAGAGGAAGAGGGGAAGAGAGAGAGGGGGGGAGAGAGAGACCGAGAGAGGGAGAGGGGAAGAGAGAGAGGGGGGAGAGAGAGAGAGAGACCGAGAGAGGGAGAGGGGAAGAAAGAGAGGGGGGGGGAGAGAGAGACCGAGAGAGGGAGAGGGGAAGAAAGAGAGGGGGGGGGAGAGAGAGAGAACCCAGGGAAAGGGAGCTCCCAGCAGCCAAAAACTGGGCCAAGGAAGGTGACCACAGTGAACAACAAAAGAGGCTATATATACACGGAGACTTACGTTCCGACTGACCGACTTTCAAACCAGTGGACGAATGGGAGGGGGTGTGGAGTGGGCTGGCGGTGGTGAGAGTGTTGAGGGGGTGAGGGGGGGGGGGTTGGGCTGGCGGTGGTGAGAGTGTTGAGGGGGGGGGGTTGGGCTGGCGGTGGTGAGAGTGTTGGGGGGGGGAGGGAGACAGGGAAGTAGGAGTGGGCCGTGGCCCAGATAGGGAAGGGGGGAAGAGGTGGGGGAACTGTTACTAGTGTTACAGTATAACAATGACTATTATGGTCTGACACTGGCAGGCAGGTAAACACACACACACACACTGAGAAAGGACAGAAAGAGAGACAGACAGACAGACAGAGACATAGAGAGACAGACAGAGACATAGAGAGACAGACAGAGACATAGAGAGACAGACAGACAGAGACATAGAGAGACAGACAGAGACATAGAGAGACACACAGACACAGACATAGAGAGACAGACAGAGACATAGAGAGACAGACAGACACAGACATAGAGAGACAGACAGAGACATAGAGAGACACACAGACAGAGACATAGAGAGACAGAGACATAGAGAGACAGAAAGACAGACATAGAGAGACAGGCAGGGACATAGAGAGACAGAGACATAGACACAGAGACAGACAGAGACATAGAGACAGACATAGAGAGACAGACTGAGAGACAGACAGAGAAAGAGAGAAAGACAAGAGAGGCAGGTTCCCTAAGTAAACAACTCAAGTCAGGTGACTCCGGAAAGACGGAGGGGCAGGGGAAATAATGATGGTTTCTCTGTCACAAATAGAAAGTATTTGCAATGCACAGCTGGTTATGTCATATTCTTGCACAGCCTCACGCCACTGCTACAGAATGTCCTTCTCCACACACACACACTAACAACAACAAAAAGGATGAAAAACCTCATGTCAAGGCAGCTGTGTATCGTCTTACGCAAAACTGAAAAACTCTGCACTCAGAACAACAAGACATGATTGCATTTCTACCATCATCCTCTTCTCTCCCTCTGTGTGTGTGTGTGTGTGTGTGTGTGTGTGTGTGTGTGTGTGTGTGTGTGTGTGTGAGAGAGAGAGAGAGAGAGAGAGAGAGAGAGAGAGAGAGAGTGTAAGTGTGTGTGTTGTACTACTCCCCCCCCTCCCCCCCGGACCCCCTGTCTAATATCACTTAACAGTGAAAAGACGTTAAACTAAAAAAGCAAATAAATAAAATCTGAAAATCTGTTGTGATTAGAAAAAACATTAAGAAAAAAGAGGGTAATACAATACATTACATTAACAGTTAACCCCACGACCAACATGGCCCTGGCTTCCACCGATTTCTCTCCCCTCCCCGCCCCTCCTACACACACCAACTCCCACCCCTTCCTCCCAACTTGGAGAGAGCACCTCTTTTGACATCAGTGTACGTGTGTCAGTCAAACACGGCTCCCGTTTCAACGTTGTCCTGACCACTGCAGCTGACTCCTCGTTTCTCGGGAATCAGTGAGGCACTGGGGCGGTGCTCTGCCCGGGGTGCACGACACACACACACTGCTGTCTACAGACACTGACACACAGACACTGCTGTACAGAGACACTGCTGTCTACAGACACTGACACACAGACACTGCTGTACAGAGACACTGCTGTCTACAGACACTGACACACAGACACTGCTGTACAGAGACACTGACACAGAGACACTGCTGTCTACAGACACTGACACACAGACACTGCTGTACAGAGACACTGCTGTCTACAGACACTGACACACAGACACTGCTGTCTACAGACACTGACACACACACACACACACTGCTGTCTACAGACACTGACACACAGACACTGCTGTACAGAGACACTGCTGTCTACAGACACTGACACACAGACACTGCTGTCTACAGACACTGACACACAGACACTGCTGTCTACAGACACTGACACAGACTGCTGTACAGAGACAATGCTGTCTACAGACACTGACACAGAGACACTGCTGTACAGAGACAATGCTGTCTACAGACACTGACACACAGACACTGCTGTACAGAGACAATGCTGTCTACAGACACTGACACACAGACACTGCTGTCTACAGACACTGACACACAGACACTGCTGTCTACAGACACTGACACAGAGACACTGCTGTACAGAGACACTGCTGTCTACAGACACTGACACAGAGACACTGCTGTCTATAGACACTGACACAGAGACACTGCTGTCTACAGACACTGACACAGAGACACTGCTGTCTACAGACACCGACACACAGACACTGCTGTCTATAGACACTGACACACAGACACTGCTGTCTATAGACACTGACACACAGACACTGCTGTACAGAGACACTGCTGTTTCTTACATCTGAAGTTAACTTGCAGAGACACACAAGAGACATGGTCTTACGTTTCTCACATCTGGCATTTCAATATCACACTGGTGTCCTTGTCGGCCATTAAATCCGAGACTGGCAGGGAATAACTTTTAGACTGCTGTCTCACGTTCCATCCACTGGATATTGTACACCAAGAGAGAGATGAAGTGATGCTGATGTACAGGGGTGGGGGTGGGGGGCAGAGGGGGAGGGGGAACGCGGCAGAGAGAGGAGAGGTGGAGAGTGGAAGAGAGAGAGGGGGGGAAGGGGGAGGGAGAACGCGGCAGAGAGAGGAGAGGTGGAGAGTGGAAGAGAGAGAGAGACGGGGAGGGGGGCGGCAAGAGGTAAGGAGGGATAAAATATACATAAAGATGGAGAGAGAGAGAGAGAGAGACAGACAGACAGACAGACAGACAGACAGACAGAAGTCATGTTAACTGCTCTTTTACTATTTTTTTCTTTTCCACTCTAACTGAATCATGAGGTTACTACTTTCATCATATTACAGCCAGGGCCTCTGAAGCGCGACATGAATTGTAGCATGATTGCACTGGGGATTAATATTGCATCGTCCACACCGAATGTAGCATGATTGCACTGGGGATTAATATTGCATCGTCCACACCGAATGTAGCATGATTGCATTGGGGATTAATATTGCATCGTCCACACCGAATGTAGCATGATTGCATTGGGGATTAATATTGCATCGTCCACACCGAATGTAGCATGATTGCACTGGGGATTAATATTGCATCGTCCACACCGAATGTAGCTGGAATACACTGTAACAGCTGTCAGTGCAATTAACATGATCAAGGCAGTCGGATTTCACAACTGTATTGTATTGTACTTTATCATTATTTGTTACAACAGATTTCTCTTCAGGTGTGAACTCGGAGCTGTTCTCACCAGGGACAGCGTGTCTCCACAGGACAGCCACTGCCTCCCCTCTCCCCTTCCCTGTCTGCAAATGTAGAAATTTTAACTCTCAAGGTGGGAGTTCTCTATAGGTTTGCCAGTGAGACGTCTTTTGTTATTGTAGGTTTCTTTATTATGAGTGCTAATGTACAAGGACACGTGTATGTCAACAGTATTTGGCCTTCAACTCCGTGTATACATGTCAGTGAAACTCAATCTATACATTTGTCAGTGAAACTCAGTGTATACATTTGTCAGTGAAACTCAGTGTATACATCTAACACGTGTCAGTCAATGATAACATGTGTCAGTGTGTCAGTGGCGTCTGGGTGGAATTTTTAAATCAAATGTCAGCTGAAATGGCGTTTGTATGGCTCCGTTCGAATTCAACCACTACTTACTTATGCACGAAAGACTGTTTTATATGCACGTAAAGCCACAGGCTAATTGCCAGATAAAACACACTATCCATCGCACGTAAAGCCACAGGCTAATTGCCAGATAAAACAAACGCTATCCATCGCACGTAAAGCCACAGGCTAATTGCCAGATAAAACACACTATCCATCGCACGTAAAGCCACAGGCTAATTGCCAGATAAAACACACTATCCATCGCACGTAAAGCCACAGGCTAATTGCCAGATAAAACAAACGCTATCCATCGCACGTAAAGCCACAGACTAACTGCAAGATAAAACAAACGCTATCCATCGCACGTAAAGCCACAGGCTAACTGCAAGATAAAACAAACGCTATCCATCGCACGTAAAGCCACAGGCTAACTGCAAGATAAAACAAACGCTATCCATCGCACGTAAAGCCACAGGCTAATTGCCAGATAAAACAAACGCTATCCATCGCACGTAAAGCCACAGACTAACTGCAAGATAAAACAAACGCTATCCATCGCACGTAAAGCCACAGGCTAATTGCCAGATAAAACAAACGCTATCCATCGCACGTAAAGCCACAGGCTAACTGCAAGATAAAACAAACACTATCCATCGCACGTAAAGCCACAGACTAACTGCAAGATAAAACAAACGCTATCCATCGCACGTAAAGCCACAGGCTAACTGCAAGATAAAACAAACGCTATCCATCGCACGTAAAGCCACAGACTAACTGCAAGATAAAACAAACACTGTCCATCGCAAGTTCTGCACCTCAGAAACATAAAGAACAGTAGGTTTCCAGTCAAAATGCTGCCCAATTCATTTTCTTAATAAATACGTACCGTGGCCGTAAATGGATTGACGCATTTGTGACGCAATGATCGTTAAAAACTCCACGGGATGCAGACTGGAAAATGCGGCACGGAAAGAGTGACCCAGTTGACAATGATAGTGCAATGTGTGTCATCGGTGATAAGTGTGACTTAACACTACTTAAAAGAGATACTATTTATCTTGTCCGCCCTACTACTGCTGTCAGTGTTAGGAGGCGAGGGGAATGAAAACAGCCTTCCCGTCGAAGTAAGCAAACTGTAGAAACGACAGTGAAGAGACACCAGGTGATGCCCAAACTGTAGAAACGACAGTGAAGAGACAGACACCAGGTGATGCCCAAACTGTAGAAACGACAGTGAAGAGACACCAGGTGATGCCCAAACTGTAGAAACGACAGTGAAGAGACAGACACCAGGTGATGCCCAAACTGTAGAAACGACAGTGAAGAGACAGACACCAGGTGATGCCCAAACTGTAGAAACGACAGTGAAGAGACACCAGATGATGCCCAAACTGTAGAAACGACAGTGAAGAGACAGACACCAGATGATGCCCAAACTGTAGAAACGACAGTGAAGAGACAGACACCAGATGATGCCCAAACTGTAGAAACGACAGTGAAGAGACAGAAAACAGAGGTGATGGCGCAAACGTGGGAATAACCGACAGAAGAACAGAACAGGTGATGAGCCCCTGTAGAAACGACATAGAAAGTGACAGAACTCAGTGGCAGGGAAACGATATAATCTCCCAGATGATGCGCCAGATTAGAAGACGGACAGTTGAAAGACATAACACGAAGTGATGAATCTGTCAGAATATCACAGTTCTGAATGAGAGAACCTTTCTCATTCAAAACTGTAAACATACTGACATGAAGAGACCTGCAACTTATGTGCAGTCGTCTCGGACGGAAACAGCATTCAATTATGACGTAATGGGAGCAGTTGAAGGTCTGGTCGGGACCTAGGACAAAATAGATGTTGGACGATCGGGACAATACCACATATCAACGACGAACAGTTTCCGTACTGACGCGCCCTGACAGAAAGGAATATAGAAAGCTGCACGAAATCTTAGATTTCAGTATATACCTTTTTCCTTTGCTATGTCGCTTTCCTTTCAACCGTACACCTTTCTTACTTTCACAGTACTGTCGTACCTGGTCATTCCTTTCACAGTACCTGTCGTACCTGTCATCACTCCTTCACAGTACCTGTCATTCCCTTTTCCCACCGTAACCTGTCGTACCTGGTCATTCCTTTCACAGTAACCTGACAATCCTTCACAGCTACCTGTCATTCCTTTCCACAGTACCTCGTGCGTAACCTGTCATTCCTTCACCAGACCTGTCAATCCTTTCACAGTAACCTGCCGTACCTGTCATTCCTTTCACAGTAAACCTGTCGTACCTGTCATTCCTTTCACAGTACCTGTCATTCCTTTCACAGTACCTGTCATTCCTTTCACAGTAACCTGTCGTACCTGTCATTCCTTTCACAGTAACCTGTCATTCCTTTCACAGTACCTGTCATTCCTTTCACAGTAACCTGTCGTACCTGTCATTCCTTTCACAGTAACCTGTCATTCCTTTCACAGTAACCTGTCGTACCTGTCATTCCTTTCACAGTACCTGTCATTCCTTTCACAGTACCTACAGTACCGACTTGTCCTGGCACGCACAACCCCCTTCAAAAGATAATGTTAAATAGCAACCACTACCGCTCGCACGTGCACACAGATGTACACACACACACACACACACAGAGGCAGACGCCCGTAAGCTGACACAGAATACAGTGTTGGATTCAGTCCTTCAATGCAAACGCACACTCCCCCCCCCCCCCCCCCCCTTCTAAACCTTTAGTAAGTGGCAACCACTAAATGTTCGTATGCACGCCCGGGCGCGCGCGCGCACACACACAGAACGACCCGTGGGCTGACTGACACACAAGTCAGTGCTACGAAGCAGAGCAGCGGCCTTCAGAACCGAACAGCTGTCGCTTGCATGATCGGGTCTTGTCCGTCCTCTTCTCCACTGAGATCTATTTTGTGACCGCTCTTGACCCCGTTACACGTCACACAGCTGTCTCATGCGTAGGCCTGCACCCTCGACACTCTCCAAACCTGTTATCTAATGCGGGCGCTGCAGAAAAAAAGCCCCTCTCTCTGACAGAGAAAGTTACCTCTGTCGCTCGATGGGTGTACTTCTATCAGTCTGTCTGTCTGTTTTAACAGGTAATGAATAAAGAAAGAATTCGTAAAACGAAAAGCGCACACATGCGCGCGAGCAGGTGCTGCCAACAAGGGTGGGTGGGGAGGGGGAGGGGGACCAGTTTACATACAGATACAGCCACACTATACTGGGGCTCGTCTGTCGTAGGCAGTCCGCAGGGAACCATCGATGTCAGGTCGACAAGTGGCCACGCAATGCTACTGAGTCACTTCCGGCGGTGGTATTCAGTAATGTCTGTTCTGATTTGCCGTACTTAGGACATCACCAGTTATAGCCGCGTAGCCAGAGTAACCCCCCCCCCCCCCCCCCATCTCCCAACCCTCCATCCCCTGCCCCCTCAAAGAGGAAACCCCTACCACGTTCCTCCATCAACAGTCCCCCAGTCACTGCCCACACCCAGTGGTTTGACAGAACTCACCCCAAGCATGGAAGTGGAGGGGGATCACACCCAATGGTTTGACAGAACTCACCCCAAGCATGGAAGTGGAGGGGGATCACACCCAATGGTTTGACAGAACTCACCCCAAGCATGGAAGTGGAGGGGGATCACACCCAATGGTTTGACAGAACTCACCCCAAGCATGGAAGTGGAGGGGGATCACACCCAGTGGTTTGACAGAACTCACCCCAAGCATGGAAGTGGAGAGGAATCGCAGATGAGGTCACCATGAGAGCAAGACATGAAAAAGCCAATGCCGCAGAATTGCCTTAAAAAAACTATTTCATATTACTTGATTTCAACAGTCTTTAAGATGCTGAATTCCAACCCGCTAGTGATCATCATTTAGCTATGCTCATCCTCGCTACTCGTCTGTACACCCAGAGCACATCATACAAGTGGCTGGCAGTTAGACCCGACCCAAAACTGTACAGTCACAAAAGTGGCGACAATCTGTTCCGCAGTGGACATGAATAATTATGTGACCTTCCGGTTCAGAAGGTCACCTAGGGTCACCTGGGTGACTGTCTGTGCCGGGGTAACATTCTCTGCTGAGATGACATTCTGTACCAGGGTGGCATTCTGTACATTCTGTACTGGGGTGGCATTCTGTACATTCTGTACTGGGGTGGCATTCTGTACATTCTGTACTGGGGTGGCATTCTGTACATTCTGTACCGGGGTGGCATTCTGTACATTCTGTACCAGGGTGGCATTCTGTACATTCTGTACCAGGGTGGCATTCTGTACATTCTGTACCAGGGTGGCATTCTGTACATTCTGTACTGGGGTGGCATTCTGTACATTCTGTACCAGGGTGGCATTCTGTACATTCTGTACCAGGGTGGCATTCTGTACATTCTGTACCTGGGGTGGCATTCTGTACATTCTGTACCAGGGTGGCATTCTGTACATTCTGTACTGGGGTGGCATTCTGTACATTCTGTACCTGGGGTGGCATTCTGTACATTCTGTACCAGGGTGGCATTCTGTACATTCTGTACTGGGGTGGCATTCTGTACATTCTGTACCAGGGTGGCATTCTGTACATTCTGTACTGGGGTGGCATTCTGTACATTCTGTACCAGGGTGGCATTCTGTACATTCTGTACCAGGGTGGCATTCTGTACATTCTGTACTGGGGTGGCATTCTGTACATTCTGTACTGGGGTGGCATTCTGTACATTCTGTACCAGGGTGGCATTCTGTACATTCTGTACTGGGGTGGCATTCTGTACATTCTGTACTGGGGTGGCATTCTGTACATTCTGTACCAGGGTGGCATTCTGTACATTCTGTACCGGGGTGGCATTCTGTACATTCTGTACCAGGGTGGCATTCTGTACATTCTGTACTGGGGTGGCATTCTGTACATTCTGTACTGGGGTGGCATTCTGTACATTCTGTACCAGGGTGGCATTCTGTACATTCTGTACTGGGGTGGCATTCTGTACATTCTGTACCAGGGTGGCATTCTGTACATTCTGTACTGGGGTGGCATTCTGTACATTCTGTACCAGGGTGGCATTCTGTACATTCTGTACCAGGGTGGCATTCTGTACATTCTGTACTGGGGTGGCATTCTGTACATTCTGTACTGGGGTGGCATTCTGCGCTGAGGTGGCATTCTGTACCAGGGTGGCATTCTGTACATTCTGTACCAGGGTGGCATTCTGTACATTCTGTACTGGGGTGGCATTCTGCACCGGTGGCATTCTGTACTGGGGTGGGGTGGCATTCTGTACTGGGGTGGGGTGGCATTCTGTACTGGGGTGGCATTCTGTACCAGGGTGACACTATGTCGTGATGGACAGTGTATCTATCCGGGTGGCACTCTGTACCAGGGTGACACTGCTGTGATGGACAGTGTATCCATCCGGGTGGCACTCTGTACCAGGGTGACACTGCTGTGATGGACAGTGTATCTATCCGGGTGGCACTCTGTACCAGGGTGACACTGCTGTGATGGACAGTGTATCTATCCGGGTGGCATTCTGTACCAGGGTGACACTGCTGTGATGGACAGTGTATCTATCCGGGTGGCACTCTGTACCAGGGTGACACTATGTCGTGATGGACAGTGTATCCACCCGGGTGGCACTCTGTACCAGGGTGACACTGCTGTGATGGACAGTGTATCTATCCGGGTGGCACTCTGTACCAGGGTGACACTATGTCGTGATGGACAGTGTATCTATCCGGGTGGCACTCTGTACCAGGGTGACACTGCTGTGATGGACAGTGTATCTATCCGGGTGGCACTCTGTACCGGGGTGACACTGCTGTGGTTAGTGTATCCGGGTGGCACTCTGTACCGGGGTGACAATCGCTCTGTCATGCAACAGGCGCCTTCTCAAAGCAGGAGTGAAGAGCCCCCAGCTTCAAATCGAGTCAGATCAAGTCGGCCAGCCGGACCTGCACTCACTTCGCCGTCAAAACACCGCCGTCAAAACACCGTCGAACGCGTCACCATTTAACAGACTGCCTTTCTGGCTGGAACCAAGAGATGATTGTGGTTTAAAGCGGCGATAACCCTCCAGGAAGAGATGTGGGTGGGGGGAGGAGGGGGGAAGGTGACAGAATGAAAGACACCAACACTCACACCAGTGCCACCAGAATGCTTGACAGTCTGTTCCGAGGCTAGGGGTGTAAGGGTGGCGGGTGGAGGACCGTAGACAGTGATTAACGAAAAGGAAAAACCCTATGGTGCAGACGGTGTGCCGAAACAGGGTGTGGACCAACACCGTCAGTAGTCTACCTTCCGCTCAACGCTCCAGCAACGAGACTCGGTGCCATTTCACATCGATCTCATCTTTCCAGTCTCTAATATGTGTGTACACACGTGTGTGTATGTGTAGGGGTGGGGGTGCACAGCGAGAGAGAGAGAGAGAGAGTGTGTGTCTGCGCGCATGCGGGTAAGTGCAGTGTGTTTTCGCGCGCGCGCGCCTCGGTCTTTGGTGCATCCGTGTAATGTGTACATGAGTGTTTGTGTCAGTGCAACACAACACCAATTTTCCGAAGTGAGATGTGTGTGGAGACGAAAACCCTCAAACATGTCGGTCGATCTGCGAAAGCCGTTTGTGTAAAGTACTTAATCTGGCTAAAAGCCAGTGAACACAATTAACCTTGGAGTCACTGTACTCGTAAGGCAGGCCATTAATGTGGCGACATTGATACTAACCGTCATTGCCTGTCAATGTCATACGCGAAGGGATGGGGAAGGGCAGTGGAGTGTGTTACAACACTGTCACGTAATGACTAACAACACTGTAATGGCTAACAACACTGTCACGTAATGACTAACAACACTGTCACGTAATGACTAACAACACTGTCACGTAATGACTAACAACACTGTCACATGATGACTAACAACACTGTCACATGAGGACTAACAACACTGTAATGACTAACAACACTGTCACGTAATGACTAACAACACTGTCACGTAATGACTAACAACACTGTCACATGAGGACTAACAACACTGTAATGACTAACAACACTGTCACGTAATGACTAACAACACTGTCACATGAGGACTAACAACACTGTCACATGAGGACTAACAACACTGTAATGACTAACAACACTGTAATGACTAACAACACTGTCACATGAGGACTAACAACACTGTAATAACTAACAACACTGTCACATGAGGACTAACAACACTGTAATGACTAACAACACTGTCGCGTAATGACTAACAACACTGTAACATGAGGACTAACAACACTGTAATGACTAACACCACTGTCATGTAATGACTGACAACACTGTCACATAATGACTAACAACACTGCAATGACTAACACCACTGTCATGTAATGACTAACACCACTGTCACGTAATGACTAACAACACTGTAATGACTAACACCACTGTCACGTAATGACTAACACCACTGTCACGTAATGACTAACACCACTGTCACATAATGACTAACAACACTGTCACGCAGTGACTAACAACACTGTAATGACTAACTAACAACACTGTAATGACTAACTAACAACACTGTAATGACTAACACCACTGTCACGTAATGACTAACACCACTGTCACGTAATGACTAACACACTGTAATGACTAACACCACTGTCATGAATGACTGACACCACTGTCATGTAATGACTAACACCACTGTCACGTAATGACTAACACCACTGTCACGTAATGACTAACAACACTGTAATGACTAACACCACTGTCATGTAATGACTGACAACACTGTCACGTAATGACTAACAACACTGTAATGACTAACACCACTGTCACGTAATGACTAACAACTCTGTAATGACTAACAACACTGTCACGTAATGACTAACAACACTGTAATGACTAACACCACTGTCACGTAATGACTGACAACACTGTAATGACTAACACCACTGTAATGAGTAACAACACCCAACAACCTTCCCTTTCCAGTCCTGGCATCACTTGACCCACTGCATAACTTGGTGCAGCCACCTTCATTTTCTTCTTCTTGACTTTTTCCAGATACAAATCACACACATGATAACCATGTGACTGCTTGCTCACACAAACATGCACGGGCACACACATGTGCACACACACATGAAAACACACGCATTAACTATTGGCTGCCATCTACTATTCAGAACTGCACACAGCAATCCACAGCCATCCTTGCGGAACAATAACAAATGCTGAGGTCTGCATCATGAACATTCTCTCCATCTGTTATCAGACAGCTGAGCCAAAAACTCTTATAATTATTGGGAGAAATCAAGACCCCCCCCTCCCCCTCACCCCCCGCCTCCCCTCACCCCTCTCTCTCTTAACACCTTCCAGATCACGTCCCTCAAAGAACACAACTTGGGGTATGCATCTGCACAATATGTGTGCACCTACAAATAGTTTGAAAACTTAACACACATACTGTACAAAAATGCTCTTGTAAACAAGTGCCACAAAATATCTCCAGTTAACTCTGTGATGAAAGGGTTAGGTGGGTGTGGGTGTGTAATGTGAACAAGTTGGCGTGGGTGTGTTATGTGAACAAGTTGGCGTGGGTGTGTAATGTGAACAAGTTGGTGTGGGTGTGGGTGTGTCATGTGAACAAGTTGGTGTGGGTGTGTTATGTGAACAAGTTGGTGTGGGTGTGGGTGTGTTATGTGAACAAGTTGGTGTGGGTGTGTAATGTGAACAAGTTGGTGTGGGTGTGTTATGTGAACAAGTTGGTGTGGGTGTGGGTGTGTTATGTGAACAAGTTGGTGTGGGTGCGTCATGTGAACAAGTTGGTGTGGGTGTGTAATGTGAACAAGTTGGCGTGGGTGTGGGTGTGTTATGTGAACAAGTTGGCGTGGGTGTGGGTGTGTAATGTGAACAAGTTGGCGTGGGTGTGGGTGTGTTATGTGAACAAGTTGGCGTGGGTGTGGGTGTGTTATGTGAACAAGTTGGTGTGGGTGTGTAATGTGAACAAGTTGGTGTGGGTGTGGGTGTGTTATGTGAACAAGTTGGCGTGGGTGTGGGTGTGTAATGTGAACAAGTTGGTGTGGGTGTGTTATGTGAACAAGTTGGTGTGGGTGTGGGTGTGTAATGTGAACAAGTTGGTGTGGGTGTGGGTGTGTAATATGAACAAGTTGGTGTGGGTGTGGGTGTGTAATGTGAACAAGTTGGTGTGGGTGTGTAATGTGAACAAGTTGGCGTGGGTGTGGGTGTGTAATGTGAACAAGTTGGTGTGGGTGTGGGTGTGTAATGTGAACAAGTTGGCGTGGGTGTGGGTGTGTTATGTGAACAAGTTGGTGTGGGTGTGGGTGTGTTATGTGAACAAGTTGGCGTGGGTGTGGGTGTGTTATGTGAACAAGTTGGCGTGGGTGTGGGTGTGTAATGTGAACAAGTTGGTGTGGGTGTGTTATGTGAACAAGTTGGTGTGGGTGTGGGTGTGTCATGTGAACAAGTTGGCGTGGGTGTGGGTGTGTTATGTGAACAAGTTGGTGTGGGTGTGGGTGTGTTATGTGAACAAGTTGGCGTGGGTGTGGGTGTGTTATGTGAACAAGTTGGTGTGGGTGTGTTATGTGAACAAGTTGGCGTGGGTGTGTTATGTGAACAAGTTGGCGTGGGTGTGAGTGTGTTATGTGAACAAGTTGGTGTGGGTGTGGGTGTGTTATGTGAACAAGTTGGTGTGGGTGTGTTATGTGAACAAGTTGGCGTGGGTGTGGGTGTGTTATGTGAACAAGTTGGCGTGGGTGTGGGTGTGTTATGTGAACAAGTTGGCGTGGGTGTGGGTGCGTCATGTGAACAAGTTGGTGTGGGTGTGTAATGTGAACAAGTTGGTGTGGGTGTGTAATGTGAACAAGTTGGCGTGGGTGTGGGTGTGTTATGTGAACAAGTTGGTGTGGGTGTGGGTGTGTTATGTGAACAAGTTGGTGTGGGTGTGGGTGTGTTATGTGAACAAGTTGGCGTGGGTGTGGGTGTGTTATGTGAACAAGTTGGTGTGGGTGTGTTATGTGAACAAGTTGGCGTGGGTGTGTTATGTGAACAAGTTGGCGTGGGTGTGAGTGTGTTATGTGAACAAGTTGGTGTGGGTGTGGGTGTGTTATGTGAACAAGTTGGTGTGGGTGTGTTATGTGAACAAGTTGGCGTGGGTGTGGGTGTGTTATGTGAACAAGTTGGCGTGGGTGTGGGTGTGTTATGTGAACAAGTTGGCGTGGGTGTGGGTGCGTCATGTGAACAAGTTGGTGTGGGTGTGTAATGTGAACAAGTTGGTGTGGGTGTGTAATGTGAACAAGTTGGCGTGGGTGTGGGTGTGTTATGTGAACAAGTTGGTGTGGGTGTGGGTGTGTTATGTGAACAAGTTGGTGTGGGTGTGGGTGTGTTATGTGAACAAGTTGGTGTGGGTGTGGGTGTGTAATGTGAACAAGTTGGTGTGGGTGTGGGTGTGTTATGTGAACAAGTTGGCGTGGGTGTGGGTGTGTTATGTGAACAAGTTGGTGTGGGTGTGGGTGTGTTATGTGAACAAGTTGGTGTGGGTGTGTTATGTGAACAAGTTGGCGTGGGTGTGGGTGTGTTATGTGAACAAGTTGGCGTGGGTGTGGGTGTGTTATGTGAACAAGTTGGCGTGGGTGTGGGTGCGTCATGTGAACAAGCTGGTGTGGGTGTGTAATGTGAACAAGTTGGTGTGGGTGTGTAATGTGAACAAGTTGGTGTGGGTGTGGGTGTGTTATGTGAACAAGTTGGTGTGGGTGTGGGTGTGTCATGTGAACAAGTTGGTGTGGGTGTGGGTGTGTTATGTGAACAAGTTGGTGTGGGTGTGGGTGTGTTATGTGAACAAGTTGGTGTGGGTGTGGGTGTGTTATGTGAACAAGTTGGCGTGGGTGTGGGTGTGTTATGTGAACAAGTTGGTGTGGGTGTGTTATGTGAACAAGTTGGCGTGGGTGTGGGTGTGTTATGTGAACAAGTTGGTGTGGGTGTGGGTGTGTTATGTGAACAAGTTGGTGTGGGTGTGGGTGCGTCATGTGAACAAGTTGGCATAGGTGTGGGTGTGTCATGTGAACAAGTTGGCTATGTCCCTTGTAGTGTTCCAAATCTACAAATAGATACAAGGTTCAGACATGGACCTGGGTAGCTGTTCATCTTTTTCATTCTTGGGCTGCAACTCCCACGTTCACTCATGTACACAAGTGGGCTCTTATGTGTAAGATCATTTTTACCCCCCCCCCTCCCCCCCACAATGTAGGAAGTCGTACTCCATTTTTTGGGGGGTGCATGCCAGGTATGTTCTTGTTTCCATAACCCACCGAATGCTGACATGGATTATGGGATCTTTAACATGCGCATTTGATCTTCTGCTTGTGGATACACAAGGTGGTTCAGGTACAAGCAGGTCTGCACATATGCTGATGTGGGAGACTGAAAAAATCTCCACCCTGTACCCACCAGGTGTCATGACCAGGATTTGAACCTGGGACCCTCAGGCTGAAAGTCCAATGCTTGAACCACTCGGCTCTTGTGCCAGTCAAGGTAGCTGTTGTTAAGGACAGGCTTTTCCATTGGATTTTTTTCTGCTTCATCTGGCTCCTACAAAACTGTGGATGGAGAATTGTCTGTACTCAAATAGAAAGACTGCACACCCCACATCTCAAGGTGATCCACTTCACAATGTGTACATGCATTGACAAAAGAGCAATGCTCACATTTAAGGTGATCCACTTCACAATGTGTACATGCATTGACAAAAGAGCAATGCTCAAATTTCCTGATCAGCACTACAGGTGTCTGCGTCTCCTGACCGGGCTTGGTAAAATCAATGCCATGATACTGTTATGAAAAGATATATATATATATATATATATATATATATATATATATATATATATATATATATATATATATATATATATCGAGAGAGAGAGAGAGAATCACACACACACACACACACACACACACACACAAAGTACAGCCCTGTCATGCAGTCTCTAACCAAACAGACCTTCACATGACCATCACTGATCATGACAGAGAAAATCATAGCCTCTAAAAATTCTGTGTCTTTCATTGATGCTTGCTTTCATCATTCATGGTGATCTATCTATTCATCTCTATCTAGGCCTCTTTCATCATTCATGGTGATCTATCTATTCATCTCTATCTAGATCTCTTTCATCATTCATGGTGATCTATCTATTCATCTCTATCTAGATCTCTTTCATCATTCATGGTGATCTATCTATTCATCTCTATCTAGGCCTCTTTCATCATTCATGGTGATCTATCTATTCATCTCTATCTAGGCCTCTTTCATCATTCATGGTGATCTATCTATTCATCTCTATCTAGATCTCTTTCATCATTCATGGTGATCTATCTATTCATCTCTAGATCTCTTTCATCATTCATGGTGATCTATCTATTCATCTCTATCTAGATCTTTCATCATTCATGGTGATCTATCTATTCATCTCTATCTAGATCTCTTTCATCATTCATGGTGATCTATATATTCATCTCTATCTAGATCTCTTTCATCATTCATGGTGATCTATCTATTCATCTCTATCTAGATCTCTTTCATCATTCATGGTGATCTATATATTCATCTCTATCTAGATCTCTTTCATCATTCATGGTGATCTATATATTAATCTCTATCTAGATCTCTTTCATCATTCATGGTGATCTATCTATTCATCTCTATCTAGATCTCTTTCATCATTCATGGTGATCTATCTATTCATCTCTATCTAGATCTCTTTCATCATTCATGGTGATCTATCTATTCATCTCTATCTAGATCTCTTTCATCATTCATGGTGATCTATCTATTCATCTCTAGATCTCTTTCATCATTCATGGTGATCTATCTATTCATCTCTATCTAGATCTTTCATCATTCATGGTGATCTATCTATTCATCTCTATCTAGATCTCTTTCATCATTCATGGTGATCTATCTATTCATCTCTATCTAGATCTTTCATCATTCATGGTGATCTATCTATTCATCTCTATCTAGATCTCTTTCATCATTCATGGTGATCTATATATTCATCTCTATCTAGATCTCTTTCATCATTCATGGTGATCTATATATTCATCTCTATCTAGATCTCTTTCTCATTGTTGGTTTCTCCTCCAACTTCAATACCAACTTCAATGACAAGATGTCTGGGAAGTAAAACTGGTAATTATTTTAAGTACTTACTACTACCATCCACAGAGCTTAGCAGACAGTATCGTCCATAATACTCAACAGGAATGTGCAGAAATGTCAAAGTGACTCAGCAGACAGTATCGTCCATAATACTCAACAGGAACGTGCAGAAATGAACATCTTCAAAGTGACTCAGCAGACAGCATCGTCCATAATACTCAACAGGAACGTGCAGAAATGAACATCATCAAAGTGACTCAGCAGACAGCATCGTCCATAATACTCAACAGGAACGTGCAGAAATGAACATCATCAAAGTGACTCAGCAGACAGTACTGTCCATAATACTCAACAGGAACGTGCAGAAATGAACATCATCAAAGTGACTCAGCAGACAGTACTGTCCATAATACTCAACAGGAACGTGCAGAAATGAACATCATCAAAGTGACTCAGCAGACAGTATCGTCCATAATACTCAACAGGAACATGCAGAAATGTCAAAGTGACTCAGCAGCAGTTAGGATGCAGGGTCTCTTGCAGTGAGTGACCTCAGACTGCCTGACACTGATCACTGATACTAGCTGCTGGTGCTGTGATGTGATTGCTATGGAGTGAGACTGAACGTGGCTGTGTATCGGATAGTTGGTATCATGTGATTGCTATGGAGTGAGACTGAACGTGGCTGTGTATTGGACAGTTGGTATCATGTGATTGCTATGGAGTGAGACTGAACGTGGCTGTGTATTGGACAGTTGGTATCATGTGATTGCTATGGAGTGAAACTGAATGTGGCTGTGTATTGGACAGTTGGTATCATGTGATTGCTATGGAGTGAGACTGAACGTGGCTGTGTATTGGACAGTTGGTATCATGTGATTGCTATGGAGTGAGACTGAACGTGGCTGTGTATTGGACAGTTGGTATCATGTGACTGCTATGGAGTGAGACTGAACGTGGCTGTGTATCGGATAGTTGGTATCATGTGATTGCTATGGAGTGAGACTGAACGTGGCTGTGTATCGGATAGTTGGTATCATGTGATTGCTATGGAGTGAGACTGAACGTGGCTGTGTATCGGATAGTTGGTATCATGTGATTGCTATGGAGTGAGACTGAACGTGGCTGTGTATTGGACAGTTGGTATCATGTGATTGCTATGGAGTGAGACTGAACGTGGCTGTGTATCGGATAGTTGGTATCATGTGACTGCTATGGAGTGAGACTGAACGTGGCTGTGTATTGGACAGTTGGTATCATGTGATTGCTATGGAGTGAGACTGAACGTGGCTGTGTATTGGACAGTTGGTATCATGTGATTGCTATGGAGTGAGACTGAACGTGGCTGTGTATTGGACAGTTGGTATCATGTGACTGCTATGGAGTGAGACTGAACGTGGCTGTGTATTGGATAGTTGGTATCATGTGACTGCCATGGAGTGAGACTGAACGTGGCTGTGTATCGGATAGTTGGTATCATGTGATTGCTATGGAGTGAGACTGAACGTGGCTGTGTATCGGATAGTTGGTATCATGTGATTGCTATGGAGTGAGACTGAACGTGGCTGTGTATCGGATAGTTGGTATCAACACCATGTCACAGAAGACAGGGCAGCTAAAAAAGAAAAAAAAAAAAGGACAAAAAAGCAAACTACAAAAAAGTAGAGAAACCCCACCCACAACTACCAGTTGATATTTAAAATCAGTCACTGGAGAAACAAGATAAAAAGTGAAAACAAACCCACCCACAACTACCAGATGATATTTAAAATCAGTCACTGGAGAAACAAAATAAAAAGTAGAAAAAAACCCACCCACAATTACCAGTTGATATTTAAAATCAGTCACTGGAGAAACAAAATAAAATCCAAAGGAATTTTTTTTCCTAAAATTATGTTCAACTAACATTGTGGTTACCTGTGTCATTCAATCAGATTTCAGTCACGTACACATACACACCACTATACAAACATGTAACATTTAACATTTTATGTGTATGACTGTTTTGTATATTTACCCCGCCACGTAGGCAGCCATACTCCATTTTCTGGGGGGTGCATGCTGGGTATGTTCTTGTTTCCATAACCCACCGAACGCTGACATGGATTACAGTATCTTTAACATGTATATTTGATCTTCTGCCTGCGTATACACATGAAGGGGGTTCAGGCACTGGCAGGTCTGCACATAACATGTTGGCCTGGGAGATCGGAAAAATCTCCACCCTTAACCCACCAGGCACCACTGAGATTCAAACCCAGGACCCTCAGATTGAAAGTCCAATGCTATAACCATTCGGCTATTGCGCCTGTCACTGTACCAAACAATGAAATGAACTGTGGTTAATGCATGAAAACAGTTAGAAGTTTCAAGACATAACTAGAACCTGTGTATTAACTGTTAAGCTTATTACCATACTGAGTGATTTTTGACTCACTTGTGTAAACAAAGTGAGTCTATGTTTTAACCCGGTGTTCAGTTGTCTGTGTGTGTGTCTGTGTGTCCGTGGTAAACTTTAACATTGACATTTTCTCTGCAAATACTTTGTCAGTTGACACCAAATTAGGCATAAAAATAGGAAAAATTCAGTTCTTTCCAGTCATCTTGTTTAAAACAATATTGCACCTCTGGGATGGGCACAAAAAAATAAAGAATGAAGCCTAATTATATGCAAGCTGCATTTACTGTTATATTTATATTTTTTGTATTCTCTAAACTTGGCACTTTGATCTGATATTCTGACCCAACAACAAAAGCAGTCATTATTATCATTTTCTGTTCAAACAGGAACTTCTTTTGCTCAGCATGGAAGTTTTATTTA
>NC_134895.1:55613400-55615900 GCF_041734735.1 Babylonia areolata | reverse complement strand
CTACACTGATTATCTGCTCACTGAAAAAAGAAAAAGAAAAAAAAGCGCGCGCGCGCGCGCGCACACACACACACACACACACACTGACACACACACACACACACACTGGGCTGTCACACACACACACACACACAGACACACACACACACACGGTATACACAAATGCGCACGCGCAAACACACATGCACGCAGGCATATACACTGAAACGCACACACTGACATACATACAAACACATAATGAAAAAAAAAAATCCCACCGGAGCACCCCACACACACGCACGCCACGCCATGCCCCTCCCCCCCCCCGCCCCACCTACCCCCCATCTGTATTGTTTCAAATGCAGGAACAGTGCACAATTAACAGACTAAATATTGTGTGTGCGCGTGTGTGTGCGAGAGAGAGCGCGGAAAGGTCTGTCCGAAGAGTATGCAGGGGAGGTTATCGAAAGAAACACCTTTATCGCAGCCTTGGTTTGCTCCCTGTGTGTCGGGTCAGGGGCATAGCCCTTGCTACTGGTACCATGTAACCCAGTACTACCTGCCGCATGTGAAGTCTCCCAACGACGGACCAGGCGGAAGAAGAAACCTTTCCCAACGGCTGTGAAGGAGGAAGAGGATAACCAAAGGGCAGGGGGAGCTCTTATCCTTGGCTGGAAGTCCTTCTAGGAGACAGAACTCAGACGAAAAAACCTGCACCTGATGAGGCCGTCCTACACGTGGCAGTATCTGCACCTGTGGGACTGTGAGCGTCGGTGGGCGAGAGAGTGGGGAAGGGACTGCACATCTCCTCTTCACTAAAAAAAAGTCACCTGTACTGGTTAGTCAACCACTGAGGCTAATGTCGGAACGACGAGCTAGCTCTTCAACACCCAGCTTTCCCTAGCCCTGCGGTGAGGTCTGTAGTCAGGTCTCTTTTCCCCCGAGGACTATGCCCCGTGGTCTGTAGTCAGGTCTCTTTTCCCCCGAGGACTATGCCCCGAGGTCTGTAGTCAGGTCTCTTTTCCCCCGAGGACTATGCCCCGAGGTCTGTAGTCAGGTCTCTTTTCCCCCGAGGACTATGCCCCGTGGTCTGTAGTCAGGTCTCTTTTCCCCCGAGGACTATGCCCCGAGGTCTGTAGTCAGGTCTCTTTTCCCCCGAGGACTATGCCCCGAGGTCTGTAGTCAGGTCTCTTTTCCCCCGAGGACTATGCCCCGTGGTCTGTAGTCAGGTCTCTTTTCCCCCGAGGACTATGCCCCGAGGTCTGTAGTCAGGTCTCTTTTCCCCCGAGGACTATGCCCCGAGGTCTGTAGTCAGGTCTCTTTTCCCCCGAGGACTATGGCCCGAGGTCTGTAGTCAGGTCTCTTTTCCCCCGAGGACTATGCCCCGAGGTCTGTAGTCAGGTCTCTTTTCCCCCGAGGACTATGCCCCGAGGTCTGTAGTCAGGTCTCTTTTCCCCCGAGGACTATGCCCCGAGGTCTGTAGTCAGGTCTCTTTTCCCCCGAGGACTATGCCCCGTGGTCTGTAGTCAGTGCCTTAGGTCTATATCCCCCAAGATCTGCAGGACAAATCCAAGCAGCTCTCCAAGAAATTCCTGCATCGACTGATGTAGAAGAGGTATGGAGCACCTTTAGAGATGTTGTGTACACAGCAGCAGCTGACACACTCGGCTTCGTATAGAGGAGCCACAAAAACTGGTTTGACGAGAACGACTCTGGAATCTCCACGCTCCTGAATACACTGCATATACGGCATCAGGATCACATTTCCGATAAAGACTGCCAGAGGAGGAAGGACCGGTTCTTGCAAACCCAGCAATTTGTACAGAAGAGGCTGTGTGAGATGAAGAACACCTGGTGGGAGAGAAAGTCCGAAGAGCTTCAGTCCACTGCTGATGCTCACGACATGAAGACTTTCCATGATGGTCTCCGAGCTGTGTATGGGCCGAGAGTCACAGGATCAACCCTTCTCCGAGCCTCGGACCAGACCACCCTCCTGACAGACAAGAAAGACGTCCTTGCCCGCTGGGCAGAGCACTTCAACGCTCTCCTCAACAGGGACCCGTCCGTATCTGACGAGGTAATTGCAGCCCTCCCACAGCTACCAGTCAACGACTCGCTAGCTGCCCCTCCCACCAAGGCCCGAGACCCGGAAGGCCCTGAAGCTGACGTCAGGAAAAGCACCAGGAGCGGATGGAATCCAGGCTGACATCTACAAGTATGCAGGCGAGGTGCTGACAGACAAGCTGACCGACCTGTTCCAGTCTATCTGGGAGAGAGGGAAGGTCCCCCAGGATTTCAAGGATGCTTCAATTGTCAACATTTACAAACGGAAGGGAGACAAAACATCCTGCGATAACCACCGTGGAATCTCTCTCCTCTGCATCGCCGGCAAGATCTTTGCCCGCATCACACTGAACAGACTGGCTGACCATGTCTCCAACACAGTCATCCCTGAAGCACAGTGCGGCTTCCGCTCAGGCAGGGGAACATGTGACATGGTGTTTGCTATACGCCAGATGCA
>NC_134895.1:55588400-55605900 GCF_041734735.1 Babylonia areolata | reverse complement strand
GTTGGCAGAAGAGAGGGACCAAGGACTGATACTGACTGACCTGGGGGTTGTTGGCAGAAGAGAGGAGAGGGACCGGGGACTGATACTGACTGACCTGGGGGATGTTGGCAGAAGAGAGGAGAGGGACCGGGGACTGATACTGACTGACCTGGGGGTTGTTGGCAGAAGAGAGGGACCAAGGACTGATACTGACTGACCTGGGGGATGTTGGCAGAAGAGAGGGACCAAGGACTGATACTGACTGACCTGGGGGATGTTGGCAGAAGAGAGGAGAGGGACCGGGGACTGATACTGACTGACCTGGGGGTTGTTGGCAGAAGAGAGGAGAGGGACCGGGGACTGATACTGACTGACCTGGGGGATGTTGGCAGAAGAGAGGAGAGGGACCGGGGACTGATACTGACTGACCTGGGGGTTGTTGGCAGAAGAGAGGGACCGGGGACTGATACTGACTGACCTGGGGGTTGTTGGCAGAAGAGAGGGACCGGGGACTGATACTGACTGACCTGGGGGTTGTTGGCAGAAGAGAGGAGAGGGACCGGGGACTGATACTGACTGACCTGGGGGATGTTGGCAGAAGAGAGGAGAGGGACCGGGGACTGATACTGACTGACCTGGGGGTTGTTGGCAGAAGAGAGGGACCGGGGACTGATACTGACTGACCTGGGGGTTGTTGGCAGAAGAGAGGAGAGGGACCGGGGACTGATACTGACTGACCTGGGGGATGTTGGCAGAAGAGAGGAGAGGGACCGGGGACTGATACTGACTGACCTGGGGGTTGTTGGCAGAAGAGAGGAGAGGGACCGGGGACTGATACTGACTGACCTGGGGGTTGTTGGCAGAAGAGAGGAGAGGGACCGGGGACTGATACTGACTGACCTGGGGGATGTTGGCAGAAGAGAGGAGAGGGACCGGGGACTGATACTGACTGACCTGGGGGTTGTTGGCAGAAGAGAGGAGAGGGACTGGGGACTGATACTGACTGACCTGGGGGTTGTTGGCAGAAGAGAGGAGAGGGACTGGGGACTGATACTGACTCTGGGGGTTGTTGGCAGAAGAGAGGAGAGGGACCGGGGACTGATACTGACTGACCTGGGGGTTGTTGGCAGAAGAGAGGAGAGGGACCGGGGACTGATACTGACTGACCTGGGGGTTGTTGGCAGAAGAGAGGAGAGGGACCGGGGACTGATACTGACTGACCTGGGGGATGTTGGCAGAAGAGAGGAGAGGGACCGGGGACTGATACTGACCTGGGGGTTGTTGGCAGAAGAGAGGAGAGGGACCGGGGACTGATACTGACTCTGGGGGTTGTTGGCAGAAGAGAGGAGAGGGATCACGTTCGCGGGATTCAGACTGAATGCATTGAAGGAAATACTGAGTAGGAGGAAGTAATGGAACTCGTTTAGCCCAATCTCAGATAAACTACATCTTTTAGTCAAGTCAAATGGACGTGTACAGTTGACACTCATACACGATAATCAGTAGTAATCGATCGCACACACACAGAATGCACGCTCGCGCATACACCCTTATACAAATACACTTACTGACATACATAAGTTTCAAGTTTCAAGTTTTAATTATCCTTTCACTCTTATTGGAGTCTGGAGGATTACTACAAAATAATGTTTTCATGCCCAGAACAAACATGTCCAAATGCACAACAATGTCATACAAAAGTTGGGAAAACACTAATGTCTTTTAACTCCAAAAGTGTAGCTAGGCAACATTTACAAATCTAATCATCTTACTTACAGCTAAAATGACTTTTTTTTGTGCCTCCTTTGAGCATATTACAAAAATTAAAAACCGATTTGGGAGACAAATATTTTTTTAGGAACAGATCTATTTTCGCAACTGATCATAACTGGGACATTCCATTTTAAATGGAACTCATCCCCAGTCACAGACATGTTACAAACCTTACAAAGCCGTATCGCGTAACTCTAGTGGTATGCCTTTGTGTCTCCCTGTTTCTATTTCCAGCTTATGATTACTACTTCGAAATTTGAAGAAGCTAATAACGTAATTATCAGGCATTTGACTTATATATTTTCCTCTACCGAATCCACTTTTGAAATTTCGATAAAACAAACATTTATTACTCGCCTGTAAGGCATGTCTCCACAGATTTTGAAAATTATCCTGTGGTCTCTTTTGCCTCTGTTCGGGAGCAGTTATGTCCCTTGAATTCTTAATGTAGTGTCCGGTGCGTGCCTGCACCCATCGTGAACACAGCGCAGGCCTCCAAGGGTGGTGCAAGATTGTTCCAAGGGCGGGTGGAGAGTGCTTCTATGGGTCCTCCCCAGCACCTACGGGTGTTTCTTTTTCTTCTTTGCCTGGGCTAGGCTGACCATGGAAAAAGGCCCAGTGACGGTGAGGAAAGACCCACCGGTGGACCACAGGGAAAGTCCTGTTGACAGTGGGAAAGACTGCAACTTGGGATTCTCTCTTGAGGGCACATAAGCCCGTATGGCTGTGTCTGGAGTGGCACTGTCTTCATCTGTGTGCGGGCAGGGGGGCGGGGGGGTTGGTCTGTGGGGTGTGCACAGCAGCTGGAGGGTGGTGTCTTTTGCCGGTGGGCTCTGCAGTCATGAAATACTGGATGGTACACCCACAGGGCGATGGTCCTGAGGAACAGCCATCCCACAGCACAGGGCGATAGTCCTGAGGCACAGTGACAGCCATCCCACAGCACAGAGCGATAGTCCTGAGGAACAGCCATCCCACAGCACAGGGCGATGGTCCTGAGGCACAGTGACAGCCATCCCACAGCACAGGGCGATAGTCCTGAGGCACGGTGACAGCCATCCCACAGCACAGAGCGATAGTCCTGAGGCACGGTGACAGCCATCCCACAGCACAGGGCGATAGTCCTGAGGCACGGTGACAGCCATCCCACAGCACAGAGCGATAGTCCTGAGGCACGGTGACAGCCATCCCACAGCACAGAGCGATAGTCCTGAGGCACGGTGACAGCCATCCCACAGCACAGGGCGATAGTCCTGAGGCACGGTGACAGCCATCCCACAGCACAGAGCGATAGTCCTGAGGCACGGTGACAGCCATCCCACAGCACAGGGCGATAGTCCTGAGGCACAGCCATCCCACAGCACAGAGCGATGGTCCTGAGGCACGGTGACAGCCATCCCACAGCACAGGGCGATAGTCCTGAGGCACAGCCATCCCACAGCACAGAGCGATGGTCCTGAGGCACGGTGACAGCCATCCCACAGCACAGGGCGATAGTCCTGAGGCACGGTGACAGCCATCCCACAGCACAGAGCGATGGTCCTGAGGCACGGTGACAGCCATCCCACAGCACAGGGCGATAGTCCTGAGGCACAGTGACAGCCATCCCACAGCACAGAGCGATAGTCCTGAGGAACAGCCATCCCACAGCACAGGGCGATAGTCCTGAGGCACAGCCATCCCACAGCACAGGGCGATAGTCCTGAGGCACGGTGACAGCCATCCCACAGCACAGGGCGATAGTCCTGAGGAACAGCCATCCCACAGCACAGGGCGATGGTCCTGAGGCACGGTGACAGCCATCCCACAGCACAGAGCGATGGTCCTGAGGCACGGTGACAGCCATCCCACAGCACAGGGCGATAGTCCTGAGGCACAGCCATCCCACAGCACAGGGTGATAGTCCTGAGGCACGGTGACAGCCATCCCACAGCACAGGGCGATAGTCCTGAGGCACAGTGACAGCCATCCCACAGCACAGGGCGATAGTCCTGAGGCACGGTGACAGCCATCCCACAGCACAGGGCGATAGTCCTGAGGAACAGCCATCCCACAGCACAGGGCGATAGTCCTGAGGCACAGCCATCCCACAGCACAGGGCGATAGTCCTGAGGCACGGTGACAGCCATCCCACAGCACAGGGCGATAGTCCTGAGGCACGGTGACAGCCATCCCACAGCACAGGGCGATAGTCCTGAGGCACAGTGATGGCTGCATGACAACTCCACACCCCATGGTAAGACCATACCTTCCCGGCTATAAAAACAAACGACAAACAAGCAACAAAGTAACACAGCTTTAAAAGCGCATAACACATTAAATATAGACATGTATGCACACACACACACACACACACACACACACAACTCCACCTGGCAGAGGGAGAAGGCTATGGACACGGACAGGTCTGGGCGGCACCCAACGACTCCATGGCACTCCATGGCAGAGGGAGAAGACTATGGAGACTAATTAACAAAGATGCTTTAAAAGGTAGAACATGTGTGTTCGTTCGTGCGTGCGTGCGTGTGCGCGCACATGTGTGTGTGTGTGCTAATGTGCGCGCGTGTATGTATGTGAGAGTAACCTGCCCTTGCGCCCACTGGCTGCATTGAGTTGGCGTCTGCCTTTTCGTGTGTGATTCTGTGTTTCCCCTGTTTTAATCTGGACATTTTTTATATGTGTATGCGTGCGTCGTTTTTCCAGGACACCAAAGGTCGGAACAGTTTTATCATATTTATTTGCTTTTTAGAACAATTTGATAAATGATATTCGTCATATCAGTGTTTTGATTTGTCCGATCTTCAGCAGTCCATTGCTAATGTATGACTTTTTCAACTCCTTGTTAAATAGTCCAGTTGGTTCGCTGTTATAGTTGTTAGTTTTTCATTTGAAATATGTTATATTGTTATTTTTTTGTTGTTTATTTTTTAAACAAAACTTAAATCAATAATTTTCACACACACACACACACACACACTTTCACTTACTCGTATGCGTACACAGTAATCCCCCCCCCTCCCCCTCCTCTCACTCGATGTTTTTCCTTCCCTCGTCTAATATCACTTGCAGAGAAAAGACGTTAAACCAAAGAACGAACGAAATTTGCAAACTGAGATAAATGAATGCTACTCACCATCCCCTCGTTATCACATCAGCGACCATCTTCGTCCTGCCAACGATACACTCCGTTTTTCACGTGCCCTGCCCTCTCTTACCGTCCGACCTCTGCTCTCGCACTGCTACTGTCACCATGGTGAACGTCAATTATACCAGAGCGTTGCTGTCAAATGTATCATGGCATAAACAATTCTGACTACACGATGACACGACGCAGAGCATAATCAGCCTGGGCATCGGCAGAGCAAAGACAGAAAGAGGAACCAGAGCGGGCAGACTTCGCCGTTTGTGGACCTCTGTCCCCTGCACTGATCGTCCTGTCTCCGATGTCAGCCCTGCTGTTGCTGTGACTGCCACTGACAACTTCAACATTCATGTTCAAGCTGACTCCTTTACTTGTTTGACGAGAACGACTCTGGAATCTCCAGTCCCCTGAACACACTGTATATATGGCATCAGGGTCACATTTCCGATGAAGACTACCAGAGGAAGAAGAACCAGTTCTTGCAAACCAAGCAACTCGTACAGAAGAGGCTGCGTGAGATGAAGAACACCTGGTGGGAGAGAATGTCCGAAGAGCTTCAGTCCACTGCTGATGCTCACGACATGAAGACCTTCCATGATGGTCTACGAGCTGTGTATGGGCCGAGAGTCACAGGATCAAACCCTGTCCGAGCCTTGGACCAGACCACCCTCCTGACAGACAAGAAAGACATCCTTGCCCGCTGGGCAGAGCACTTCAACGCCCTCCTCAACAGGGACTCATCCGTATCTGACGAGGTAATTGCAGCCCTCCCACAGCTACCAGTCAATGACTCGCTAGCTGCCCCTCCCACCAAGGCCCGAGACCTGGAAGGCCCTGAAGCTGACAACGTCAGGAAAAGCACTAGGAGCGGATGGAATCCAGGCTGACATCTACAAGTATGGAGGCAAGGTGCTGACAAACAAGCTGACCGCCCTGTTCCAGTCTATCTGGGAGAGAGGGAAGGTCCCCCAGGATTTCAAGGATGCTTCAATTGTCCACATTTACAAACGGAAGGGAGACAAAACTTCCTGCGACAACCACCGTGGAATCTCTCTCCTCTGCATCGCCGGCAAGATGTTCGCCCACACCGACGTCTCTGCACATTACAACACTGTCCTCTCTCAACTGCTGGATGAACATGCACCCCCCACTACCCGCATGCTCCCTGATAGACCTTCCGCCCCATGGTACACACAAGACATTCCACTGGCAAAACGCAAACTATCGAATTTTCCGAAAACAAATAAATAAAGTCAAACATATGATCTTATCAGCGAAGACAAACTTCTTTTCTTCTTAAGTTCTCGATGCCACATCCACCAAATCTCTTTACTCTGTCATGTCAAATCTTCTTGGTACTGCAAAAAAGACTCCTCTCCCTTCTGCCTACTCTTTATATGAACTCCCCAATGTCTTCCCCTCTTTCTTTTTCGACAAATTCCAAAATATTTATACCATCTTACCAAATGCCTTTCCAACCTGCTCATCCTGATCCTCAATTCAACGGCACTCCTCTCCATTACTTCAATCCATTGACTAAAACAGGTCCATGAAATCCTGAAAGAAAGGACAATAAAATCCTGTGAGCTCGATCCTATACCTGCCTCTGTCTTTTCCCAGTGTGTCTCACATCTTCTCCCCACAATCACCAATATTGTCAACTCATCCCTTCTCACTGGAAAGTTTCCATCCACTTTCAATACTGTAATCGTCTGGCCTCTTCTGAAGAAATCCAACTTTGACGCAAACATTTTGAAAAACTATCGACCAGTTTCTAATCTTCCATTCCTGTCCAAACTCCTTGAAAACGCTGTCCTGAAGCAGCTCAACAATCACCTTTGTTTCAACAATCTCATCCACCCATTTCAGTCTGCCTATCGTGCTGACCACAGTACTGAAACCTCTCTCCTCCACATCCTGAATAACCTACTGCTAGCGTCCGACTCAGGACAAATCTCCCTTCTCACTCTTCTCGACTTGTCAGCCACCTTTGACACGATAGACCATTCAATCCTTCTGTTTTAGGCCTAGTGCTGTTCAAACTGTACACTGCTCCTCTCGCTGAAATTATCAAGCACCATAATGTCAGTCATCAGTCTTATGCTGATGACATTCAACTCCGGAATAGTGATACCCCCGAAAAACTGTCGTCGCTCTTGCAAGAAACATCCAACTGCTTCTTGGACATTCAAAACTGCATGACTCTAAATAAGTTACAATTGAACGAGGACAAAACTGAAGCATTGATCATAGGAACTAAACAAAAACTCTCTTCCATTACACCTGACACAATCAAACTTGGCAGTACATCCATCCCTCTTTGTGTTGGGTCTTGGGGGCGACGGGGTGGTGGTGGTGGTGGTGGTGGGGGAGGAGATCTCTTATTACCATCGGGTCCCCAGGCATGTCGTGCTGGTGACGTCTTACATCACCTGTGCAATGGACCATGGACAGGGTTTTCCTTTCCCACCTGATTTACCCAAACGGTGTTGACGTGGGATCTCTCTCTCTCTCTCTCTCTCTCATTGCCCCCCTTGCCAAAGGATAGTATTGTCAATGGCAATAAACAATGTCCGTGTCCGTCTCTCTCTCTCTCTCTCTCTCACACACAAACACACACGTACACACACACACACACGCACACACACACACAAACACGCACGCAGACACACACACATATACATACACACACACGCACGCACACACACGCACATAGACACAGACATACAGGGAGATAACGATAGTTTCAGTTTGCTCAAGAAGGCGTCACTGCGTTCTGACAAATCCATATACGCTACACCACATCTTCTGGGCAGATGCGTTCTTTCTCAGTGCATCAAGTGCGTGCTGCACACGGGACCTCGGGTTATCGTCTCATCCTAAAGACCAGACGCTCAGTTTGATTTTCAAACTTGGGAGAAAGGACGATAGCGGGATTCGAACTCACACCCTCACGGACCCTGTATTGGCCGCTGAGCGTCTTAACCATCCTGCCACCTTCCTCCACAGACAGTGATATTGATAGAAGCGTTGGCAGACGGAGACCGACAGTGAAAGACCGAGTGAGACCCAGTCACAGACCCAGACCCAGTCAGGTCACAGACCCAGACCCAGTCACAGACCGTGTGGGTCTCTTCGATCGTCAGACAGCGAGGTGAAGACATCAGTCTCCACCACACCTGGGGAAGGCCGCTGGATATGACTGTGACTTGGGGAGGGAGGGAACGCGAGCTGCGTCAACGTGTCACTACTGTAGCGAGCGGTGTGTGTGTGTGTGTGTGTGTGTGTGTGTGTGTGTGTGTGTGTGTGTGCGCGCGCGCGCGTGCGTCTATCTGTGTCTATGTGATGTGTTCGTGTGTGTATGTGCGAGCGAGATCGCGCACGCGCGTGCTGTGTTACTTTCTGCGCTCGCGCCTGTCAATTTCACTTCGCTTTTCTTTTGATGTGGCGCTCTTGGGGGAGGGGGGGGGTACAGGGGGGTGGGGGGTGTGGGTGGGGGGAGAGGGAGTGAGGAAGGTGGATTTGGGGAGCAGGTGTGGGTGGGGGGAGTGTGGTGGAGAGGCACAGGAGGGGAAAGTGTGAGCAGGGTTGGGTCAGTACAGTTAAAACCGGTGGGACATGCATGTTGTTTTTTTCTTTCTTCTGTACACAGGTGCTTTTAGAGTGGCAGAAGCAATTCAAAGACGATGGTATCTATCTTACTGATATGTTTCTGAAGATCTTGTGACTCAAAACAACAGCAACGTCGAAACAAAAGTGCGTAAGTACCTTTTCGTTTTGATTAAAAATATTTTGGATACCGTTCAAGTTTTTGTTTGGTTGTGACTTAGTTATGCTCTTTATTTCAGTTCGGGTCATGAGAATGCACGATTCTGTTTTCGCTGTTCTAGACTGGATTGTATATATATATATATATATAGAATCAACATCTATCTATCTATCTATCTACCTATCTATCTATCTGTCTGTCTGTCAATCTGTCTATCTATCTATCTATCCTTCGTTCTCCCATCTTTCTTTAATTGTGGTTTTAATTATTGCAGCGAATGAGGTCTGTGCATAATTCCTCTTTTTGTTGCTGTTGCTGTTGTTGTTGTTGTTGTATATTGTTTTGTTTGTTGACTGATTCAATATCTGTGTCCTTTTCTATTCCCCTTCTTTTGCTTTCTTTTCTTCCCTGTATCGTATTTTGTATGCAGTGGTTCAAAGTGTGACACTTAATACAGTATCCGACTTTTCTTTTTTTGATAAGCAGACGATGGTTTTGCTGTAGAACTGCACTGTTCGTTCGTCTGTTGTGGAGCTGTCTGTGTTTCTTTATCCTCTGTGGAGCTGTCTGTGTGTTTCTTTATCCTCTTTGTGGAAATGTCTGTCTGTGTGTTTCTTTATCCTCTGTGGAGCTGTCTGTGTGTTTCTTTATCCTCTTTGCGGGGCTGTCTGTGTTTCTTTATCCTCTGTGGAGCTGTCTGTGTGTTTCTTTATCCTCTTTGTGGAGCTGTCTGTGTTTCTTTATCCTCTGTGGAGCTGTCTGTGTTTCTTTATCCTCTTTGTGGAGCTGTCTGTGTGTTTCTTTATCCTCTTTGTGGAGCTGTCTGTGTTTCTTTATCCTCTTTGTGGAGCTGTCTGTGTGTTTCTTTATCCTCTTTGTGGAGCTGTCTGTGTTTCTTTATCCTCTTTGTGGAACTGTCTGTGTGTTTCTTTATCCTCTGTGGAGCTGTCTGTGTGTTTCTTTATCCTCTTTGTGGAGCTGTCTGTGTTTCTTTATCCTCTGTGGAGCTGTCTGTGTGTTTCTTTATCCTCTTTGTAGAACTGTCTGTGTGTTTCTTTATCCTCTTTGTGGAGCTGTCTGTGTTTCTTTATCCTCTTTGTGGAGCTGTCTGTGTTTCTTTATCCTCTGTGGAGCTGTCTGTGTGTTTCTTTATCCTCTTTGTGGAGCTGTCTGTGTTTCTTTATCCTCTTTGTGGAACTGTCTGTGTGTTTCTTTATCCTCTTTGTGGAGCTGTCTGTGTTTCTTTATCCTCTTTATGGAGCTGTCTGTGTGTTTCTTTATCCTCTTTGTGGAGCTGTCTGTGTTTCTTTATCCTCTTTGTGGAACTGTCTGTGTGTTTCTTTATCCTCTTTGTGGAGCTGTCTGTGTTTCTTTATCCTCTTTGTGGAACTGTCTGTGTTTCTTTATCCTCTTTGTGGAGCTGTCTGTGTTTCTTTATCCTCTTTATGGAGCTGTCTGTGTGTTTCTTTATCCTCTGTGTGGAACTGTCTGTGTGTTTCTTTATCCTCTTTGTGGAACTGTCTGTGTGTTTCTTTATCCTCTTTGTTGAGCTGTCTGTGTTTCTTTATCCTCTTTGTGGAACTGTCTGTGTGTTTCTTTATCCTCTTTGTGGAACTGTCTGTGTGTTTCTTTATCCTCTTTGTGGAACTGTCTGTGTGTTTCTTTATCCTCTGTGGAGCTGTCTGTGTGTTTCTTTATCCTCTTTGTGGAACTGTCTGTGTGTTTCTTTATCCTCTGTGTGGAACTGTCTGTGTGTTTCTTTATCCTCTTTGTGGAACTGTCTGTGTTTCTTTATCCTCTTTGCGGGGCTGTCTGTGTGTTTCTTTATCCTCTGTGTGGAACTGTCTGTGTGTTTCTTTATCCTCTTTGTGGAACTGTCTGTGTGTTTCTTTATCCTCTTTGTGGAAGTGTCTGTGTGTTTCTTTATCCTCTTTGTGGAGCTGTCTGTGTGTTTCTTTATCCTCTGTGGAGCTGTCTGTGTGTTTCGTTATCCTCTTTGTGGAACTGTCTGTGTTTCTTTATCCTCTTTGTGGAACTGTCTGTGTGTTTCTTTATCCTCTGTGGAGCTGTCTGCGTTTCTTTATCCTCTTTGTGGAGCTGTCTGTGTGTTTCTTTATCCTCTTTGTGGAACTGTCTGTGTGTTTCGTTATCCTCTTTGTGGAACTGTCTGTGTTTCTTTATCCTCTTTGTGGAGCTGTCTGTGTTTCTTTATCCTCTTTGTGGAGCTGTCTGTGTGTTTCTTTATCCTCTTTGTGGAGCTGTCTGTGTTTCTTTATCCTCTTTGTGGAACTGTCTGTGTTTCTTTATCCTCTTTGTGGAACTGTCTGTGTGTTTCTTTATCCTCTGTGGAGCTGTCTGTGTTTCTTTATCCTCTTTGTGGAAATGTCTGTCTGTGTGTTTCTTTATCCTCTTTGTGGAGCTGTCTGTGTTTCTTTATCCTCTGTGGAGCTGTCTGTGTTTCTTTATCCTCTGTGGAACTGTCTGTGTGTTTCTTTATCCTCTGTGGAGCTGTCTGTGTGTTTCTTTATCCTCTTTGTGGAACTGTCTGTGTTTCTTTATCCTCTGTGGAACTGTCTGTGTGTTTCTTTATCCTCTTTGTGGAGCTGTCTGTGTTTCTTTATCCTCTTTGTGGAGCTGTCTGTGTGTTTCTTTATCCTCTTTGTTGAGCTGTCTGTGTTTCTTTATCCTCTGTGGAACTGTCTGTGTGTTTCTTTATCCTCTTTGTGGAGCTGTCTGTGTGTTTCTTTATCCTCTTTGTCTGTGTTTCTTTATCTATATAATGGCTTGGCAAAACCAGTAACCAGTTAAGAACTTTTTGGGTAATTATTCGAGACTTTGTATAGTTGTTCGTTCCTTTTTCTTTTTTAGAATTCTGAGTCTTTCATTTTATCGCTCAGCAATCGCAAGAGATAACACAACTGATGCTTGAATAGTTTCATACTCATGAGATATCCTCCCTTGTGGGTTTTCTTATGATAAAAAAAAGAGAAAAAAAAAAATAAAAAAAATAAAGCGACTTTCCATGTCAGTCACGCTCAGCTGCGCGGTACAATGCAAAACCCGACGCTGAAAACGAGCATTTAAACACCAGAATGAAAAGAAAGGAAAACACAAGAACAAACAAACCAACCAAAAACAAACACGTACATATATAGCCTCTTACAGTCATCCAAGCACTCAAGCACTAATCCACACACACACACACACACACACACACACACACACACACACACACACACCACTCATCACAGACTGTGCAGACTCATCACATATATCACAGCAAAATACTTAAATAATGCACACATCATATCACAACACTTTAAAACGCTATCACAGTTCTTAAAACGATTCCGATATCACAATACACAAAAACCATACACAAAACTAAAAACAATGATATTAAAGCCAGTCACATGCATCACAACACTGAAAACGATTATATTAAAGACAGTCACATACATCACAACACTGAAAACAATGATATTAACCCTTTCACCGCCAAGCTCGCATTTACGCACAGATGTGGTAGAGGACCCATGTCACTGAATGGTGACCATTCATTGGTCTGTTATCCATGAACCAACTGCTCTTAATGTTCGGTGGTAGGATAGGCCATATTTTCTATACATCGCAGGGGGGAATCCCCAGCTATTTTCAGCCACTGAATTTTTCTGTTTATACCACAAGGGAATTTTGTACTCTAAATTGACTGGCGGTGAAAGGGTTAAAGCCAGTCACATACATCACAATGCTGAAAACAAGAGAGGCAAGGCCTTCGAGACTCACTTATGATACACTTAAAAAACAACAACAACTAATCGTTAAAATGTGTTCTGTATTTGTTATTATAGAGCTTCAGGTTAAAAAAAAAAGAAAAAGTCCTAACGGCAGATTCGAACTCCGCGTGGTCGGGTGAGAAGAAACTGTCTTACCCATTACACTATCTGGCTCCTTAACTGACGTTCAAAAATATAATATTTAAACATGCTTTTTTAAAGGGCGATAAATCGATTGCGGTATTCGCGGTGAGAACGCTGTTTAAATCATATTATTCTGGTGTATCTTGGGCATTCAAAAAATCTGTAAGGGCAATTAAAAAAATTCTTTTTCAGTACGCGGTAAAGGAGACGTGGCTATCGCCGCAATCACACTGCAACATTTAGCCGTTTTCTCTGGATCTAGATAGATGTACAAGTTTCAGTTAGTTACACCCGGTTGACACGGTCGATTCAATTTCTCTTTTATGTTCATTCTAGTTTGTAGTTTAAAGTTGATATGAAAATTGAGTATTTTGTTAAACTAATAACACGTAGAGCCAAGTAGTAGTACTTCTAAACGTCTTATGAAGTGAAAAGAACTTCATTTTGAGAAAAGTCAAGACTGGAAATTTTAACGTTTCATAATTCAAGGGTATTAACTCACATGGTTTATTATTTTTAACTGTGAATTCCGACTGATTCTGTGGATAATTTTATGGCAGTTTGGGGCATAATCCAGTAAGTGATGAGGCGCTCACAAATCTTTCTCTGAATAAATATTTAACGGTCTCCTTCTCCAACTTTGCATCACATGTTATCGTGTATTGTCGATTGAATATCGGATTGAACGGGCAGGTCAACAACTTGAAAGAAAATGGCGTCGTTGGCGTTCGCGAAGAATATGAGCACGCGCTTTGAATGTGTATAAATATGTGTACGCAATTGATTTTTGCCCATGACCTTCAGGGCTCAGCCAATAGATCTATAAAGTCCACTCATCATAGTGATTTTAGTATTTTCCGAAAAAGACCACTTGGGCGAATGAACATTGTGAAAGCCCTGTACACTGAGAGTAAAACACTTAAGCTTTTCATGTATTGAGTATAATTTCAAAATGTAATGTTTAAGATGAGAAAGATCAGTTTAAAGCAAATTAAGTCCCCTAGCATTAATTACAGATTAATTTCCCTTTTTTTTTTTTTTTTACTATCATCACCAAAACGTTTGCAAAGTAAATATAACTTCCATGCTTAGCAAAAGAAGTTCCTGTTTGAACAAAAAATGATAATAATGACTGCTTTTGTTGTTGTGAGAATATCAGATCAAAGTGCCAAGTTCAGTGAATAAAAAATAAATAAATAATATAACAGTAAATGCAGTTTGCATATAATTTGGCTTCTTTTTAAAATATTTTTTGTGTGCCCATCCCAGAGGTGCAATATTGTTTTAAACAAGATGACTGGAAAGAACTGAAATTTTCCTATTTTTATGCCTAATTTGGTGTCAACTGACAAAGTATTTGCAGAGAAAATGGCAGTGTTAAAGTTTACCACGGACACACAGACACAGACACACACACACACAGACACACACACACACACACAGACAACTGAACACCGGGTTAAAACATAGGCTCACTTTGTTTACGCAAGTGAGTCAACAATGATATTAAAGCCAGTCACATACATCACAATACACAAAAATTCAATTTCAAAGTTCAACATTCAAACTATGTACTGTTACAGACAGTGGAGTTACAGACAGTGGAGGGACAGAGGTAGGGAGTTACAGACAGTGGAGGGACAGAGGTAGGGAGTTACAGACAGTGGAGGGACAGAGGTGTTACAGACAGTGGAGGGACAGACAGTGGAGGGACAGAGGTAGGGAGTTACAGACAGTGGAGGGACAGAGGAGTTACAGACAGTGGAGGGACAGAGGTGTTACAGACAGTGGAGGGACAGAGGTGTTACAGACAGTGGAGGGACAGAGGTAGGGAGTTACAGACAGTGGAGGGACAGAGGTAGGGAGTTACAGACAGTGGAGGGACAGAGGTGTTACAGACAGTGGAGGGACAGAGGTAGGGAGTTACAGACAGTGGAGGGACAGAGGTAGGGAGTTACAGACAGTGGAGGGACAGAGGAGTTACAGACAGTGGAGGGACAGAGGTAGGGAGTTACAGACAGTGGAGGGACAGAGGTAGGGAGTTACAGACAGTGGAGGGACAGAGGAGTTACAGACAGTGGAGGGACAGAGGTAGGGAGTTACAGACAGTGGAGGGACAGAGGTAGGGAGTTACAGACAGGTAGGGAGTTACAGACAGTGGAGGGACAGAGGAGTTACAGACATTGGAGGGACAGAGGAGTTACAGACAGTGGAGGGACAGAGGAGTTACAGACATTGGAGGGACAGAGGAGTTACAGACAGTGGAGGGACAGAGGTAGGGAGTTACAGACAGTGGAGGGACAGAGGAGTTACAGACAGTGGAGGGACAGAGGTGTTACAGACAGTGGAGGGACAGAGGAGTTACAGACAGTGGAGGGACAGAGGTAGGGAGTTACAGACAGTGGAGGGACAGAGGTAGGGAGTTACAGACAGTGGAGGGACAGAGGTAGGGAGTTACAGACAGTGGAGGGACAGAGGTAGGGAGTTACAGACAGTGGAGGGACAGAGGAGTTACAGACAGTGGAGGGACAGAGGAGTTACAGACAGTGGAGGGACAGAGGTAGGGAGTTACAGACAGTGGAGGGACAGAGGTAGGGAGTTACAGACAGTGGAGGGACAGAGGAGTTACAGACAGTGGAGGGACAGAGGTAGGGAGTTACAGACAGTGGAGGGACAGAGGTAGGGAGTTACAGACAGGTAGGGAGTTACAGACAGTGGAGGGACAGAGGAGTTACAGACAGTGGAGGGACAGAGGTAGGGAGTTACAGACAGGTAGGGAGTTACAGACAGTGGAGGGACAGAGGTAGGGAGTTACAGACAGTGGAGGGACAGAGGTAGGGAGTTACAGACAGTGGAGGGACAGAGGTAGGGAGTTACAGACAGGTAGGGAGTTACAGACAGTGGAGGGACAGAGGTAGGGAGTTACAGACAGTGGAGGGACAGAGGTAGGGAGTTACAGACAGTGGAGGGACAGAGGTAGGGAGTTACAGACAGTGGAGGGACAGAGGTAGGGAGTTACAGACAGTGGAGGGACAGAGGTAGGGAGTTACAGACAGTGGAGGGACAGAGGTAGGGAGTTACAGACAGTGGAGGGACAGAGGTAGGGAGTTACAGACAGGTAGGGAGTTACAGGCAGTGGAGGGACAGAGGAGTTACAGGCAGTGGAGGCAAAGACAGAAAGGTTTCCTGCCAGAGATCTCAAAGGAGAACCAGGGAACTGTCTGGAGAGACGTCAGATGAGCGCAGCGACCCAGAAGGATGGTATAGATGGAGATCTGATAGATGGAGATCTGATGGTATAGATGGAGATCTGATAGATGGAGATCTGATGGTATAGATGGAGATCTGATGGTATAGATGGAGATCTGATAGATGGAGATCTGATGGTATAGATGGAGATCTGATGGCGTGTTGTTGTGACAGAAACACTGAAAGCAGAAAAAAAATTGAATTCTTGCCTGAACAGGAAGTCAGTGAAGCGTTCTGAACAGTGACGAGGTTTGCTGAGTAGGAGTCGGGTTGCATGATTCTGAATGCATTGAAGTCTATTCAGTTTGCTGTCAGGGAGACCAGCTGGGAGAGAGTTGCGGTGGTCTGATCATTATAGTATAAAAGAAACAGCAAGTTTGTTGGCAGCAGAAGTGAAAAGAAAAGAACGAATTTTGCCTGACCCATGTAGCTGACAGAACAGAGTGCGGCCCAGGTGTTTGACATGTGCATCCATAGACAGTGTTTCATCTCTGTCGATGTCAAGCTTTCTCACAGACTGGGAGAAAGCTAAGCAGCCAGAGACGCACGGTTATAAGCTTTGCTTGTTATGCCTCGACTTATCTGTAACACAGCTGCTCTGATGTCTCTGTGAACGAATAAAGTTTGTCACAAACTGATGGACATAGATCAAGAGGTGACCTGGTTTATCCTTGATGTATTGCAGTAGACATTTCGCTCACATTTTTCCCTCATTCATCTTCAACCTGTTATCTCTCATCCACACAGCGGAGAGTTTGAAAATCTGGGGGACAGTAGAGTCGTGGATCTGGGGGAACAGTAGAGTGTGGATCTGGGGGACAGTAGAGTTGTGGATCTGGGGGAACAGTAGAGTGTGGATCTGGGGGACAGTAGAGTTGTGGATCTGGGGGAACAGTAGAGTGTGGATCTGGGGGAACAGTAGAGTGTGGATCTGGGGGAACAGTAGAGTTGTGGATCTGGGGGACAGTAGAGTTGTGGATCTGGGGGAACAGTAGAGTGTGGATCTGGGGGACAGTAGAGTGTGGATCTGGGGGACAGTAGAGTGTGGATCTGGGGGACAGTAGAGTATGGATCTGGGGGACAGTAGAGTGTGGATCAGTAGAGTTGTGGATCTGGGGGAACAGTAGAGTTGTTGATCTGGGGGACAGTAGAGTGTGGATCTGGGGGACAGTAGAGTTGTGGATCTGGGGGACAGTAGAGTGTGGATCTGGGGGACAGTAGAGTTGTGGATCTGGGGGAAAGGTAGAGTTGTGGATCTGGGGGACAGTAGAGTGTGGATCAGTAGAGTTGTGGATCTGGGGGACAGTAGAGTGTGGATCTGGGGGACAGTAGAGTTGTGGATCTGGGGGAACAGTAGAGTTGTTGATCTGGGGGACAGTAGAGTGTGGATCTGGGGGACAGTAGAGTGGTGGATCTGGGGGACAGTAGAGTGTGGATCTGGGGGACAGTAGAGTTGTGGATCTGGGGGAAAGGTAGAGTTGTGGATCTGGGGGACAGTAGAGTGTGGATCAGTAGAGTTGTGGATCTGGGGGACAGTAGAGTGTGGATCTGGGGGACAGTAGAGTTGTGGATCTGGGAACTATCTGTAAAAAAATGGTGTGAGTGACCTGACCATGGCGTGACAGTGACAACAGGCTGTGTGACAGTGACAACAGGCTGTGTACAGAG
>NC_134895.1:55580900-55583400 GCF_041734735.1 Babylonia areolata | reverse complement strand
ACTGCTGCTGCTGAATGAATGTCCTACCAACAGTACTGCTGCTGCTGAATGAATGTCCTACCAACAGTACTGCTGCTGCTGCTGAATGAATGTCCTACCAACAGTACTGCTGCTGCTGAATGAATGTCCTACCAACAGTACTGCTGCTGCTGAATGAACAACATGACAGTGCTGCCGCTCTGTGTTCAGCTTCATGTTGTATTCTTCTTAGACTTTTCTTTCTTTGTCTTTATTTGCTCTTCTCCTTCCTGTCTTAACTGGTGTCTGTTCTCTCCTTCCTGTCTTTACTGGTGTCTGTTCTCTCCTTGCATTCTGTCTTTACTGGTGTCTGTTCTCTCCTTGCATTCTGTCTTTACTGGTGTCTGTTCTCTCCTTCCTGTCTTTGCTGGTGTCTGTTCTCTCCTTGCATCCTGTCTTTACTGGTGTCTGTTCTCTCCTTCCTGTCTTTACTGGTGTCTGTTCTCTCCTTGCATCCTGTCTTTACTGGTGTCTGTTCTCTCCTTCCTGTCTTTACTGGTGTCTGTTCTCTCCTTGCATCCTGTCTTTACTGGTGTCTGTTCTCTCCTTCCTGTCTTTACTGGTGTCTGTTCTCTCCTTGCATCCTGTCTTTACTGGTGTCTGTTCTCTCCTTGCATTCTGTCTTTACTGGTGTCTGTTCTCTCCTTCCTGTCTTTACTGGTGTCTGTTCTCTCCTTGCATTCTGTCTTTACTGGTGTCTGTTCTCTCCTTGCATTCTGTCTTTACTGGTGTCTGTTCTCTCCTTGCATTCTGTCTTTACTGGTGTCTGTTCTCTCCTTCCTGTCTTTACTGGTGTCTGTTCTCTCCTTGCATCCTGTCTTTACTGGTGTCTGTTCTCTCCTTCCTGTCTTTACTGGTGTCTGTTCTCTTCTCTCCTTCCTGTCTTTACTGGTGTCTGTTCTCTCCTTCCTGTCTTTACTGGTGTCTGTTCTCTCCTTGCATTCTGTCTTTACTGGTGTCTGTTCTCTCCTTGCATCCTGTCTTTACTGGTGTCTGTTCTCTCCTTCCTGTCTTTACTGGTGTCTGTTCTCTCCTTCCTGTCTTTACTGGTGTCTGTTCTCTCCTTGCATTCTGTCTTTACTGGTGTCTGTTCTCTCCTTGCATTCTGTCTTTACTGGTGTCTGTTCTCTCCTTCCTGTCTTTACTGGTGTCTGTTCTCTCCTTGCATCCTGTCTTTACTGTTCTCTCCTTCCTGTCTTTACTGGTGTCTGTTCTCTCCTTGCATCCTGTCTTTACTGGTGTCTGTTCTCTCCTTGCATCCTGTCTTTACTGGTGTCTGTTCTCTCCTTGCATCCTGTCTTTACTGGTGTCTGTTCTCTCCTTCCTGTCTTTACTGGTGTCTGTTCTCTCCTTGCATCCTGTCTTTACTGGTGTCTGTTCTCTCCTTCCTGTCTTTACTGGTGTCTGTTCTCTCCTTCCTGTCTTTACTGGTGTCTGTTCTCTCCTTGCATCCTGTCTTTACTGGTGTCTGTTCTCTCCTTCCTGTCTTTACTGGTGTCTGTTCTCTCCTTGCATCCTGTCTTTACTGGTGTCTGTTCTCTCCTTCCTGTCTTTACTGGTGTCTGTTCTCTCCTTGCATCCTGTCTTTACTGGTGTCTGTTCTCTCCTTGCATTCTGTCTTTACTGGTGTCTGTTCTCTCCTTCCTGTCTTTACTGGTGTCTGTTCTCTCCTTGCATTCTGTCTTTACTGGTGTCTGTTCTCTCCTTGCATTCTGTCTTTACTGGTGTCTGTTCTCTCCTTGCATTCTGTCTTTACTGGTGTCTGTTCTCTCCTTCCTGTCTTTACTGGTGTCTGTTCTCTCCTTGCATTCTGTCTTTACTGGTGTCTGTTCTCTCCTTGCATCCTGTCTTTACTGGTGTCTGTTCTCTCCTTCCTGTCTTTACTGGTGTCTGTTCTCTCCTTCCTGTCTTTACTGGTGTCTGTTCTCTCCTTGCATTCTGTCTTTACTGGTGTCTGTTCTCTCCTTGCATCCTGTCTTTACTGGTGTCTGTTCTCTCCTTCCTGTCTTTACTGGTGTCTGTTCTCTCCTTCCTGTCTTTACTGGTGTCTGTTCTCTCCTTGCATCCTGTCTTTACTGTTCTCTCCTTCCTGTCTTTACTGGTGTCTGTTCTCTCCTTCCTGTCTTTACTGGTGTCTGTTCTCTCCTTGCATCCTGTCTTTACTGGTGTCTGTTCTCTCCTTGCATCCTGTCTTTACTGGTGTCTGTTCTCTCCTTGCATTCTGTCTTTACTGGTGTCTGTTCTCTCCTTCCTGTCTTTACTGGTGTCTGTTCTCTCCTTGCATCCTGTCTTTACTGGTGTCTGTTCTCTCCTTCCTGTCTTTACTGGTGTCTGTTCTCTCCTTGCATCCTGTCTTTACTGGTGTCTGTTCTCTCCTTGCATTCTGTCTTTACTGGTGTCTGTTCTCTCCTTCCTGTCTTTACTGGTGTCTGTTCTCTCCTTCCTGTCTTTACTGGTGTCTGTTCTCTCCTTGCATCCTGTC
>NC_134895.1:55553400-55575900 GCF_041734735.1 Babylonia areolata | reverse complement strand
AACACAGTGATGAAAAGAGGATAAAGAGAACACAGTGATGAAAAGAGGATAAAGAGAACACAGAGTGATGAAAAGAGGATGAAGAGAACAGAGAGTGATGAAAAGAGGATAAAGAGAACACAGTGATGAAAAGAGGATACAGAGAACACAGTGATGAAAAGAGGATAAAGAGAACACACAGTGATGAAAAGAGGATAAAGAGAACACAGTGATGAAAAGAGGATAAAGAGAACACAGAGTCATGAAAAGAGGGTATGCCTCTAACGCTGGCCGCTCTCTCACTTTTTCATCAGAGGATCAGAATTTAACCAGAACATAAAAGAACATAATAATACTGCATGGAGTATAGATGTATAGGCTATAATAGGATAGTAGCATTAAAAAAAAATCAATGGGTACCTCTCACGTCCTAAGTGCAAAAAAAAAGCAACAACAACAACAACAACAACAAAACCACACAAAATAACAACAACAAAACACATCTCTTTGAAAACGCCCATGCACATACCTTCCTTACCTTTCTAATGACATTCGCTTCTAAGCCATGCAAACTCTCTCTCTCTCTCTCTCTCTCTCTCTCTCTCTCTCTCTGTGTGTGATTAAATAAATAATAAAATATGCGTAGTCTTTAAATCTGAATATGCGTTTGTGCGTTAAATAATTGTTTTGTTTCTCTTCCTGTGTAAGTTGTATGTGGATGTGTTTAAAAGCGCTTTGGGCTTCTCTAAGGGAGGAAAGCGCTCAACAAATATCCGTTATTATTACTGTTATTATATTTTGTTGCTGTTGTCAGTTAAACATGATGAGGAAGAGGAAGAGTCAGTTAAACATGAGGAAGAGGAAGAGTCAGTTAAACATGAGGAAGAGGAAGAGTCAGTTAAACATGATGAGGAAGAGGAAGAGTCAGTTAAACATGATCAGGAAGAGGAAGAGTCAGTTAAACATGAGGAAGAGGAAGAGTCAGTTAAACATGAGGAAGAGGAAGAGTCAGTTAAACATGAGGAAGAGGAAGAGTCAGTTAAACATGATGAGGAAGAGGAAGAGTCAGTTAAACATGATCAGGAAGAGGAAGAGAAAACCGTGTCCGTGTCGCCTTCAGTCACTTCATGAACTGTCCCTGTTCTCTTCACTTGTCGCTCATACTGATACAGACCGTGAACATTGGGTCACTGTGAAGGGGTCACTGTGAAGGTGCCACCCCCCTTCACTTCTTACTGATACAGAAGGTGAACATTGGGTCACTGTGAAAGTGTCAGTGTAAAGATGTCACCCCCCTTCACTTCTTACTGATACAGACCGTGAACATTGGGTCACTGTGAAGGGGTCACTGTAAAGGTGCCACCCCCCTTCACTTCTTACTGATACAGACGGTGAACATTGGGTCACTGTGAAGGTGCCACTGTAAAGGTGCCACCCCCCTTCACTTCTTACTGATACAGACCGTGAACATTGGGTCACTGTGAAGGGGTCACTGTAAAGGTGCCACCCCCCTTCACTTCTTACTGATACAGAAGGTGAACATTGGGTCACTGTGAAGGGGTCACTGTAAAGGTGCCACCCCCTTCACTTCTTACTGATACAAAGGTGAATATTAGGTCACTGTAAAGGCATCACTGTGAAGATGTCACTGTAAAGATGTCACTGTAAAGGCGTCACTGTAAAGGTGTCACTGTAAAGGCGTCACTGTAAAGGCGTCACTGTAAATGTGACACTGTAAAGGCGTCACTGTAAAGGCGTCACTGTAAAGGTGACACTGTAAAGGCGTCACTGTAAAGGCGTCACTGTAAAGGTGTCACTGTAAAGGTGTCACTCCCCCTCACTTCTTACTCTCCCCATCCACTCCCGTGTAGGCTCCTGGCTATTACTGGCTGAGAAAGGATGGCCAAGAAATCAGTAATGCTCTGTTGACTTTGACAAGACACAGCGCGGAAGTGATCAGTCAAGACTTGACTTGCAATGAACGATATGCAGTTGATCGTGCTGAGACTCCAGTCCCCCTCTAACAACCAGACCACAACACCAAGCCAGGCCCCAGCTACTCAACAACATGACACTAATTAGTTATGGCACCTGACAATGGGCGGCTCATTAATTAAGCTCAACACTACTACCTGATTAAGACAGAAAGAAACTACAGCACTCTGAGGAGACGGAGCTCCACTAACCGTTTTGCGTGCGCTTCAGTAAGTAGTTCAAGTGAACAAGACGGTCAGTCTGTTTATTGGCTGTGTGTCGTCTGTAGTTCTGACTGTCGGTCTGTCCGATGTTTATCTGTCCCGACAGTAGCAGTTACCTGGACATTTGTCAGATCTACCTTAAATTCTTTTTTTTCCTGCAAAGATTGAAGTGATTGACAATGTTCAATTACCTGCAAACACACCATGAAACAAAAAATAGTTTAAAATTTTGACCAGAAATTTTTATTCAATACCATGCTTGTAAAAAAATAAAAAAAAAATTATCGCACAAATAATTCTTTTTGCATCATATTGAGATTCTTTTTTTTTTCGAATATCTTGTTTGCTTTTTGTCTTTCTCACACCAATTGCTTGTGTTATGAATGTAGTCAGAGTGTTTTTTCAACACATTTTCATTATCCTTTGAAGGAATGCATGCGACATAGCTCCGATCACTGTCACCTGGCGAAAAAATTATCAGACACCCCACCCCACCCCACCCCGTCCACTGAGACCTGGACACCCCACCCCCACCCCACCCCATCCACTGAGACCCGGACACCCCACCCCACCCCACCCCATCCACTGAGACCCGGACACCCCACCCCACCCCACATCATCCACTGAGACCTGGACAACCCACCCCACCACACCCCACATCATCCACTGAGACCCGGACAACCCACCCCACCCCACATCATCCACTGAGACCTGGACAACCCACCACACCCCACATCATCCACTGAGACCCGAACAACCCACCCCACCCCACCCCACCCCACATCATCCACTGAGACCCGAACAACCCACCCCACCCCACCCCATCCACTGAGACCCGGACACCCCACCCCACCCCACATCATCCACTGAGACCTGGACACCCCGCCCCACCCCACCCCACATCATCCACTGAGACCCGGACACCCCTCCCCACCACACATCATCCACTGAGACCCGGACACCCCACCCCACCCCACATCATCCACTGAGACCTGGACACCCCGCCCCACCCCACCCCACATCATCCACTGAGACCCGGACACCCCACCCCACCACACCCCACATCATCCACTGAGACCCGGACACCCCACCCCACCACACATCATCCACTGAGACCTGGACACCCCACCACACCCCACATCATCCACTGAGACCCGGACACCCCACCCCACCACACATCATCCACTGAGACCCGGACACCCCACCCCACCACACATCATCCACTGAGACCCGGACACCCCACCCCACCACACATCATCCACTGAGACCCGGACACCCCACCCCACCACACATCATCCACTGAGACCCGGACACCCCACCCCACCCCACATCATCCACTGAGACCCGGACACCCCACCCCACCCCACCCCACATCATCCACTGAGACCTGGACACCCCACCCCACCACCACAACCCACGTCATCACAGAGAACTGGACACACCACCCCACCACCACAACCCACACATCATCACTGACACCTGGACACACCACCCCACCACCACAACCCACATCATCACTGACACCTGGACACCTGGACACACCACCCCACCACCACAGCCCACACATCATCACTGACACCTGGACACCCCACCCCACCACCACAGCCCACACATCATCACTGACACCTGGACACACCACCCCACCGCCACAACCCACATCATCACTGACACCTGGACACCTGGACACACCACCCCACCACCACAACCCACACATCATCACTGACACCTGGACACCTGGACACACCACCCCCACCACCACAACCCACATCATCACTGACACTTGGACACGCCACCCCACCACCACAACCCACATCATCACTGACACGTGGACACACCACCCCACCACCACAACCCACACATCATCACTGACACCTGGACACACCACCCCACCACCACAAGCCACGTCATCACAGAGAACTGGACACACCCGCTGCACCTTATCCTCAGCGCAGTGCAGACGTGAGATCGTTAACTTCTGAAACTCCCCACCCCCACCCGTACCCCCCGTCCAGGCAGCCACCTGTGTGGTAGTGTGGTCACCTTCAGTGGCCTTCAGAGTCTGACTCTTTCTTCTCTTTTCCTTCGTTCCGCCTTCCCCCATTCCTGCCTCGTCTCTTCACAAGCACGCACACAAACGCAGACGCATACACAGACAGACAGACATACAGACAGACACACACACACTCACTCTCTTTTTGCCTATCTCCCTATCTTTATCTCTCACCCCCCCCCCCCCCCCACACACACATACACTTCCTGTCTCTCTCTCTCATGAATACAATTGAAAACACCCACACGAAACCCCCCCTCCCCCTCACCCCCCACAAACCCTGTCAGGTCGTTTGGATCGACAGAAGTTTGTCAGGGTCAGTTCGTGATGACGTGTGGTCAGTGGTCAGCTTGACCACAGGGAAGTGGGTCTGAGATCCTCTACCCCCCTCACCTCCACCCTCTCAGCCTTCCCCCACCCCCACTCCCCTCCTTACCAGCCAGCGCCCACCTACCACAGGGTCAGATCAGTCATGTCGCCAGATTGTCTAACTGATCCGTCATGTCTTGACGTCGTGCACACACCAAAAAACTTCCTGTTTGGTGGACTGGTTCATTGATTACTCTACTAAACAACGAACTTGCTGTTTGGTGGACTGATTCATTGATTACTCCACTAAACAACGAACTTGCTGTTTCGTGGACTGATTCATTGATTACTCCACTAAACAACGAACTTGCTGTTTGGTGGACTGATTCATTGATTACTCCACTAAACAACGAACTTGCTGTTTGGTGGACTGATTCATTGATTACTCCACTAAACAACGAACTTGCTGTTTGGTGGACTGATTCATTGATTACTCCACTAAACAACGAACTTGCTGTTTGGTGGACTGATTCATTGATTACTGCACTAAACAACGCGAACGACGAGCTTCCTGTCTGGTGGACTGGTTCATTGATTACTCCACTAAACAACGAACTTCCTGTCTGGTGGACTGATTCATTGATTACTCCACTAAATAACGAACTTGCTGTTTGGTGGACTGATTCATTGATTACTCCACTAAACAACGAACTTGCTGTTTGGTGGACTGATTCATTGATTACTCCACTAAACAACGAACTTGCTGTTTGGTGGACTGATTCATTGATTACTCCACTAAACAACGAACTTGCTGTTTGGTGGACTGATTCATTGATTACTCCACTAAACAACGAACTTGCTGTTTGGTGGACTGATTCATTGATTACTCCACTAAACAACGCGAACGACGAGCTTCCTGTCTGGTGGACTGATTCATTGATTACTCCACTAAACAACGCGAACGACGAGCTTCCTGTCTGGTGGACTGATTCACTGATTACTCCAGAAAAAACACCGAACTCAGCAAACAATCTGTTAACTAACGGGACCGACGTTTTGATGGTCTGAACATACCCACACTCGCGCACTCACATGCACACGCGCACGCGCATGCACACACACACATACACAACCATGCACTCAAACATACACACACACACACACACACACACACACACACAAGCAGCACAAATGCACAGAGGCACGCACGCCGACACATACACACAGATACAGACACAGACGTTTAGAGAAACAGACATACAGAGAGACAGACAGACACACCACACACGCACGTACACGCGCGCGAGCGCAAGATAAATGATGGTAAAGTACTATATGTGTTGATAAACTCTTTAAATGTTGGATTCTTTTTCTAGAATAACCAGAGAGAAGATTTATTCTTTGACAGTAAGCACTCGGTACACCAGCAGTCCCTATTTGTAATATGCGGAAAAGTTGATTTTTGTTGGGTACCATCCCTTGCTGGGTTTCTGTATGAATGACAAAGCAGACAGAGCAGCGAAAAGGGGAGCAAAGACATTCACAGCTAGTATAAAAGTCTATTACCCATTGCTACACAAGGGAATGAGAAACATACCAGAAAGATACTGTTACAAATGCTTCTAACCAACCCTGAAACCTTGTGATTGGACTATCTCAGACTTTGGTCCGATTCGCTGACTTGTTTCAAGTTTGATATTCACAGACTCTGACCTAATTAATTACGGAATAAATATTGCCGTGATGTCATGTACATCTGTTTTAATATGACAATGAAGCGTATGATTTTGATGAAGCCTTACCTGTTGGAAAGTGTGCCCTCACAAGTCACTGGGAACGCTGATTTGTTTAAAGATATTTTATCTACATTCATTAACACTCCTCTCAACTGTTGAATCAACGACTTCTCTTTTACCAAGTCCGTTAAGTCATCAAATTTACTTCTGTTCATTTCAAACATTCACCTTTGAATTCCACCCACCACCTTCCCTGTTTCCCCAACTCAGCAGTCACTCCCCTCCCTCCCCTCCCCTCCTCTCCCCCTCCCTGTTTTCCCCAACTCAGCAGTCACTCCCCTCCCCCTCCCTGTTTTCCCCAACTCAGCAGTCACTCCCCTCCCCTCCCCTCCCTGTTTTCCCCAACTCAGCAGTCACTCCCCTCCCCCTCCCTGTTTTCCCCAACTCAGCAGTCACTCCCCTCCCCCTCCCTGTTTTCCCCAACTCAGCAGTCACTCCCCTCCCCTCCCCTCCCCTCCCCTCCCCCTCCCTGTTTTCCCCAACTCAGCAGTCACTCCCCTCCCTCCCCTCCCCTCTCCCCTCCCCTCCCCTCCCCTCCCCATCCCTGTTTCCCCCAACTCAGTGTGAAGTGGTGGGATGGTGCTTGATTGTGACGAAAGGACTGTTCTTTTCTCTGTTGGGTCTTTAGTTTTTTTTAATTTTAATTTTATTTTATTCTATTTTATTTTCAGTTTTCATGTTGTTGGTTTAAAAAAAATATAGTTTTCTTGTTTTTTGTTCTTTTGGTTTATTTATTATTATCATTATTATTATTATTTATTATTTTATTTTATATAGTTTTCTTGTGTTTTTATTTATTTATTTATTTATTATTATTTAAAAAAAATTTTTTTCTTTTTTATAAATCGACAGCCTTTCTCTTTCTTTGGTTTCAGAGATCAAACCCCACAAGAACTGAGACGAAACCTGGCAAGCTAGAGACAGACACCCCCACACCCCCACACACACACCTACACCCACACCCACATACACCCACACACACCCACAACTACACCCACACCCACACACACCCATAACTACACGCACGCACGCACACACATACGCACGCACCCTCCACCTCCACCCTACACGTAAAAACGAAGCACCACAAGACATTTTTGAGGTTACCAGGATAAAAGAAAAAAACAACAACAGGTGTTTGTAAGGGGGAAGTGTTTGTAACAGGAAAGGGAAAGTGCTTGTAACAGGAGGGGAAAGTGTTTGTAACAGGGAGGAGAAATTGTTTGTAACAGGAAGGGGAAAGTGTTTGAAACAGGAAAGGGAAGTAACAGGAAGGAGAAAGTGTTTGTAACAGGAAGGAGAAAGTGTTTGTAACAGGAAGAGGAAGTAACAGGAAGGGGAAAGTGTTTGTAACAGGAAGGGGAAAGTGTTTGAAACAGGAAAGGGAAGTGGAAGTAACAGGAAGGAGAAAGTGTTTGTAACAGGAAGGAGAAAGTGTTTGTAACAGGAAGGAGAAAGTGTTTGTAACAGGAAGGGGAAAGTGTTTGAAACAGGAAGGGGAAGTGGAAGTAACAGGAAGGAGAAAGTGTTTGTAACAGGAAGGAGAAAGTGTTTGTAACAGGAAGGAGAAAGTGTTTGTGTGGGGTAGGAAAACAGCAGGAAGGGGGGAAAACTTTGAAAGGCAAAGTGTTTTTAGTTTTTTTTCTTCTAGTTGTTTTTTTAAGTGGATGAGAAGGGATGAGGACAGAATGTTGTGGGAAGCTGTGCTGCGCCTTGAGAAGGAAACACCTCCTGTGCATCATAGCTCTGTGCACCGTCTCCACAACACTCCTCCTCTTCGCCACCCCCACCCCCACCCTCCTGCACCTCCCCCTGAACTTCACCACCCACCCCTTCAAATCATCCATCTTACACCACAGCGGCGCCGCTGACGTCAATACCGCCATCGTCAGTGATGACGTGGGTTCTGGTTCCGGTTCCTCCTCTGACAACGTCACCACCACCACACCGCCGCCATGCGCCAACGTGTTTCCGGACATGCTGCACGGACGCTGGGTGCCCAGGCAGAACGTCAGCGCGGAGAGGAGGCGAGAGATGGACGACTACCTCCGCCAGACCCGCGCGGAGTTCGGCATTCCGGCCACGTTGCAGCGGAGCGACGGGCGCTGCGGGGATCTGCCTTACGACGGGGTCCCCCTGTACCGCCACATGTGGTTCCGCTCGCTGTGCGACCCGCACGGCCCGACACCCTGCTGCTTCCGGTCCCGCTGTGTGGGGCGGACCCCGGCCCGGTGCCGCTGCCCTTCCTGTCTGGACACCAGGGTGCCCGTGCACGCCGAGCTCAGCGATTGGCTGCCCGCCGCCCGGCCCGCGTGCCGGCCCCGTGAGGTGGGGGCCCGGGAGGCGTGTGAGGCCCTGCGCGGGACCCGCCTGGTGCTGGCCGGGGACTCCTTCGTCAGGCACATCTTCGTGGCCCTCGTCATGCTGCTGACTGACGACTTCAGGGCAGGGGCCCTCCGGAAGGACGCCAAAGCTGGTGAGGGTGTGTTGGGGGGTGGAGTGCGGGGTGAGGGTTTGTTGGGAGGTGGGTGGTGAAAGTTTGTATATATATGTAATACACAGACACAGACACACAGAGACACAGAGACACACATACAGACAGACAGACACACACAAAACAGGGTAGAGCAGGGTGGGGTAGATTAGGGCAGGGCAGGGCAGGGCAGGGCAGGGCGGAGCAAAGCAGGACAAGACTTAGACTTAATTTCTCAAAGAGTCACTTCGTTCAAACAAATCCATATGCACCACATCTGCTAGGCAGATGCCTGACCAGCAGCATAACCCAACGCGCTTTGTCAGGCCTTGAGAGCATGCATAGAAATGTGTTTACCTATCAGAATGGATTTCATCAACAGAATTTTGCCAGACGACAAGTCTCTCGATGCAATGGGTTCTTTTTCAGTGCATCGAGTGCGTGCTGCACACAGGACCTCAGTTTATCATCTCTGTCCAATGACTACACGCTCAGTATATCGTATCTGTCCAGTGACTACACGCTCAGTGTATCGTCTCTGCCCAATGACTGGTGGTGGTGTGTCCATCGAGATCGATGATGACCATCGTTGTCATCCAGATGGGGGATGGGGGGAGGGTGGTGGTGGGGTGGGGGGAAGAATGCTCATGAATCTATCTGTGAGTGCGCAGATGGCTGAATAGTCCAATCTGCGCACGAAATGTCCGCTGACAGTTGGGGCAGACAAAGACAGGCATATCATTGTCAGGGAGCTTGTTTGCCCGTGACTTTCTGGCCTGCCTCTTCTGAACAGCTGCAGCAGTCCTGTTGGCCTCGCACAACCTGGCGCCTTTGTGCACAGCAGCGCGCCATTTGTCACGGTCCACTGCAGATTCCTCCCAGGAGTCAGGGTTGATATCAAACGCTTTCAGAGAGACTTTCAGAGTATCTCTGAAGCGCTTCTTCTGACCTCCGTGTGATCTCTTCCCTTGTTGCAGCTCGCCATAGAAGAGCCTTTTGGGCAGCCGATGGTCTGGCATGCGCGCCACGTGTCCAGCCCAGCGAAGCTGGGACTGCATCAGGATGGTGAAGATGCTGGGAAGGGTGGCTTTTGCGAGCACCTCTGTGTCAGGGGTCTTGTCTTGCCACTTGATGTTCAGTAGCTTCCTGAGGCATGTTGTGTGGAAATGGTTCAGCTTCTTGGCATGTCGTTGGTACACTGTCCAAGTTTCGCAGGCGTACAGTAGTGTGGGGAGAACTACTGCTCTGTAGACCTTTAGCTTGGTCTCAAGACTAATGCCTCTTCTGTTCCAGACATTTGCATTGAGTCTACCAAAAGCTGCGCTTGCTCTTGCAATCCTGACGTTCACTTCATCGTCGATTGTCACATTTCGTGACAGTGTGCTGCCAAGGTATGTGAACCGCTCCACCGCACTGAGTCTCTGACCGTTGACTGTGATGTTGGGCTCAACGTAGGGTTTCCCTGGGGCTGGCTGATGGAGAACTTCAGTTTTCCTCGTGCTGATGGTAAGGCCGAAGTTCCTGCTGGCAGTGGCAAACTTGTCGACGCTGAGTTGCATGTCAGCTTCAGATCCAGCGTTGAGGGCACAATCATCAGCAAACAAAAAGTCTCTGATGATGTCTGTCATGACCTTCGTTTTTGCTTGAAGCCTTCTGAGGTTAAACAGCTTGCCATCTGTTCGGTACTTTAGGCCGATTCCAACATCGCCATCTCTGAAGGCATCAGTAAGCATTGCAGAGAACATGAGGCTGAACAGCGTTGGAGCCAGGACGCAGCCTTGCTTGACACCATTTGTGACAGCAAAAGGAGCAGATGTTTCACCATTGTCCTGGACTCGAGCCTGCATGCCTTCATGGAATTGGCTGACCAAGGAAATAAATTTCCGAGGGCATCCGTACTTGGCCATGATCTTCCACAGTCCCTCTCTACTCACGGTGTCGAAGGCCTTAGTGAGGTCGATATAGGTGGAGAACAGATCAGCATTTTGCTCCTGACATTTCTCTTGCAGCTGCCTTGCAGCAAACACCATGTCAGTGGTTCCGCGCTCTTTCCGGAATCCACATTGGCTCTCAGGCAAATGACCTTGGTCAAGGTGTGCTGTGAGGCGGTTAAGTAGGATCCTGGCAAGTATCTTGCCTGCGATGGAGAGCAAGGAAATGCCCCGATGGTTATCACAGGCTTGCCGGTTCCCCTTTCGCTTGTACAAGTGAATGATAGATGCATCTTTGAAATCCTGGGGGATCGTCTCTTCTTTCCACATGAGTGAGTACAGCTGATGAAGCTTCTCAGTCAGCACAGTGCCTCCATCCTTGTAGACCTCTGCTGGTATGGAGTCTGAGCCAGGTGCTTTGCCACTGGATAGCAGACGGATTGCTTTCTGGGTCTCAAGAAGTGTTGGCGGATCGTCCAGTGCTTCGTTGGTGGGGACTTGTGGGAGACGGTCTATGGCTTCATCATTTATGGAGGAAGGGCGATTTAAGACACTGTTGAAGTGCTCAGCCCATCGTTCGAGAATGTTCTCCTTCTCGGTGATCAAGGTATTCCCATCTGCACTGAGGAGGGGGGATGATCCTGAGGATGTGGGGCCGTAGACTTCTTTTAAGGCATCATAGAACCTCTTCATATCGTGCCTGTCAGCATATCCCTGGATCTCATCAGCTTTGTCACTCAGCCACTTATCCTGCATCTGGCGTAACTTTTGCTGAACAGTCCTGCGGATGTCATTGTATGCATCCTTTTTTGATGTGGACTTTGGGTTGCTCAGGTGGGCTTGATGCAGACGGCGTTTCTCATCCAGAAGCTGCTTGATTTCATCACAGTTTTCATCAAACCAGTCTTTGTGCTTTCTGGTCATGGGTCCCAGGGTCTCTGAAGCTGTACTATAGATCAGCTCACGCAGGGTCCTCCAGTCAGACTCCACATTCTGGTTGTCCAGAGAGGCGGATTCCAGACGATCTTCCAGCAGCTCCACAAAGGACTGTTTGATGGTGATGCTTTTCAGCTTAGCGATGTTGAGCCGTTTTGGAGCCTTCTGGCCTTGGGGGCGTCTCTTGGGTTGGATTCGAATATTCAGTTTCGAGACTACAAGGCGATGGTCTGTCCAACACTCGGCGCCGCACATGGTCTTTGTTACACGTACATCTTGCCTATCCCTTTTCCTGACGATGACATAATCGATGAGATGCCAATGCTTTGAGCGAGGGTGCATCCATGACGTCCTGTTACGGGTAGGGAGGCAGAAAACTGTGTTGGTTATCAGCAGTTCGTGCTCTGCACAGGTCTGAAGCAAAAACAATCCATTTGGGTTGCAGTGGCCCACACCGTGCTTTCCAATCACTCCATCCCAGGAGATGTAGTCAGAGCCAACTCTAGCATTGAAGTCCCCAAGAATGATGAGCTTGTCTGCTTTAGGGATGGCAGCAATGACAGAGTGAAGGTCCTCGTAGAACTTCGCCTTCACTTCATCCGGGTTGGTCATGGTTGGGGCATAGGCACTGACAATGGTGAGGTGCTTCTGGCCAGATGCCAGTGGGAGTTTCATGGTCATAAGCCTATCGTTGACTCCCTTTGGGATTCCAGCTAGCTTGCTGACAAGTGCTGTTTTTACTGCAAAACCAACGCCAGCCTCACGTCGCTCTTCGCTTCCTCGTCCACTCCAGAAGAAGGTGTAACCAGATCCCCGTTCACAGAGCTCGCCTTCGCCTGCAAGCCGAGTCTCACTCAAGGCTGCGATGTCGATGTTGTATCTGGCGAGTTCGGATGCAACTAGTGCTGTTCTCCTTTGGGGTCTGTCCGCGTTATCTCTGTCCAGGAGAGTCCTTATGTTCCAAGCACCAATGGTGAGAGGAACGATCCTTGTTTTTTTCTTTTCTTTCTCTTTGTTTCGACCGCTGATGTAGGGTCCCCGCCAGCCGCGGTATGCTGGCCAGGGTGATATGGAGCAGGCAATTTTTAGGGCACCTTTTCTAGCCCCTTCCTCATGCCAGGGAAGTGAGCAGTGCATTCCTAAAGAGGGCTGCTCAGACGCTCAGACGGCTGCCGAGCTCCATCGCTGCTCCTGTCGACGAAGAACGACCCTATAGCCTGAGCCGCCTGCGTGCAGGTCTGCGGCTGCGACTGCCAGTGTACCCACACCTGTCGTTTCGTCGCTCGCCTGTCGCCACAGGACTTGGGGGTGATGAAATGATGAAGGATGAAAGGTCATTTTGGATGACTGATGACTTGCGCGATGAGTTTGTTTAAAGTGAAGAGGAGTTGCGCAACGTCAACCTCACTCTCTCGTCCGGGTCCACCAATTTCCAGTGGCAAGACTAAGTCGAGACGACTGGAGGATGAGCACGGATGCAGTGGATGACCAAGATATCCTTTCGGTGTCTCATCTTGCACTCCACAGTGCGTTGCTGTAACCGCCTTCCTCTCCGTTGAACCGATAGGTTTCTTCCGCAGAGTCTGCCGGATCCAGACTTCGCATACATGGGTAGACACACCCCGGGGGCCAACTGCGTGTGGCATGCACACAGCACAGTGGAGCTAGATGGCCGTCGGTGGCTCTCCTGAGCCGACGCCCTTTTATGGATCTCCATAAGGGTGTCTAGCCACCCGCCTCACCAGTCCCAGAAGGGAGCGGTGGGAGTGCCGGTTTAGTCGTCGGCAACCCGACCCTGAACAGGTTGTACTGGATTACAGGTTACCAGTAGCAGATCTAATGACCTGACCTGACCTACACGCTCAGTGTATCTTCTCTGTCCAGTGACTACACGCTCAGTGTATCGTCTCTGTCCAATGACTACACGCTCAGTGTGTCGTCTCTGTCCAATGACTACACGCTCAGTGTATCTTCTCTGTCCAATGACTACACGCTCAGTGTATCGTCTCTGTCCAATGACTACACGCTCAGTGTATCGTCTCTGTCCAATGACTACACGCTCAGTGTATCGTCTCTGTCCAATGACTACACGCTCAGTGCATCGTCTCTGTCCAGTGACTACACGCTCAGTGTGTCGTCTCTGTCCAATGACTACACGCTCAGTGTATCGTCTCTGTCCAATGACTACACGCTCAGTGTATCGTCTCTGTCCAATGACTACACGCTCAGTGTATCGTCTCTGTCCAATGACTACACGCTCAGTTTATCGTCTCTGTCCAATGACTACACGCTCAGTGCATCGTCTCTGTCCAGTGACTACACGCTCAGTGTATCGTCTCTGTCTAATGACTACACGCTCAGTTTATCGTCTCTGTCCAGTGACTACACGCTCAGTTTATCGTCTCTGTCCAGTGACTACACGCTCAGTGCATCGTCTCTGTCCAGTGACTACACGCTCAGTGTATCTTCTCTGTCCAATGACTACACGCTCAGTGTATCGTCTCTGTCCAATGACTACACGCTCAGTTTATCGTCTCTGTCCAGTGACTACACGCTCAGTTTATCGTCTCTGTCCAATGACTACACGCTCAGTGTATCGTCTCTGTCCAGTGACTACACGCTCAGTGTGTCGTCTCTGTCCAATGACTACACGCTCAGTTTATCGTCTCTGTCCAGTGACTACACGCTCAGTTTATCGTCTCTGTCCAATGACTACACGCTCAGTGTATCGTCTCTGTCCAATGACTACACGCTCAGTGCATCGTCTCTGTCCAGTGACTACACGCTCAGTGTGTCGTCTCTGTCCAATGACTACACGCTCAGTTTATCGTCTCTGTCCAGTGACTACACGCTCAGTTTATCGTCTCTGTCCAATGACTACACGCTCAGTGTATCTTCTCTGTCCAATGACTACACGCTCAGTGTATCGTCTCTGTCCAATGACTACACGCTCAGTTTATCGTCTCTGTCCAGTGACTACACGCTCAGTGTATCGTCTCTGTCCAGTGACTACACGCTCAGTGTGTCGTCTCTGTCCAATGACTACACGCTCAGTTTATCGTCTCTGTCCAATGACTACACGCTCAGTGCATCGTCTCTGTCCAATGACTACACGCTCAGTGCATCGTCTCTGTCCGATGACTACACGCTCAGTGCATCGTCTCTGTCCAATGACTACACGCTCAGTGTATCGTCTCTGTCCAATGACTACACGCTCAGTGCATCGTCTCTGTCCAATGACTACACGCTCAGTGCATAGTCTCTGTCCAATGACTACACACTCAGTTTATCGTCTCTGTCCAATGACTACACACTCAGTTTATCGTCTCTGTCCAATGACTACACGCTCAGTGTGTCGTCTCTGTCCAATGACTACACGCTCAGTTTATCGTCTCTGTCCAATGACTACACGCTCAGTTTATCGTCTCTGTCCAATGACTACACGCTCAGTGCATCATCTCTGTCCAATGACTACACGCTCAGTGCATCGTCTCTGTCCAATGACTACACGCTCAGTTTATCGTCTCTGTCCAATGACTACACGCTCAGTGTGTCGTCTCTGTCCAATGACTACACGCTCAGTGTGTCGTCTCTGTCCAATGACTACACGCTCAGTGTGTCGTCTCTGTCCAATGACTACACGCTCAGTTTATCGTCTCTGTCCAATGACTACACGCTCAGTTTATCGTCTCTGTCCAATGACTACACGCTCAGTGCATCATCTCTGTCCAATGACTACACGCTCAGTTTCATTTTCCGTCAAACTTGGCAGAAAGGGCGAGAGCCGGAATCGGACTCAGACACTCACTGACTCTGTATTCGCAGATGAGCGTCTAAACCATTCTGCCACCTTCCTCCCTTATAGGATAGGACAAGACAGGGCAGGACAAGACAGGGCAGGATAGGTCAGGGCAGGATAGGTCAGGGCAGGATAGGTTAGGCAGGATAGGTCAGGCAGGATAGGTCAGGGCAGGGTAGGATAGGTCAGGGTAGGTCAGATCAGGGTAGGTCAGGGTGGATCAGGTCAGGGTAGGTCAGATCAGGGCAGGATAGGTCAAGGCAGGGTAGGTCAGGGCAGGGTAGGTCAGGATAAGTCAAGGCAGGGTATATCAGGGCAGAGCAGGGTAGGGCAGGGTAGGTCAGGACAGGGCAGGGTAGGGAAGGGTAGAGCAAGACACACACACATACACACACATTATTATTATTATTATTATTTGACGTGATCAAATTCAGAGGAACGAAAGACAAGACGAGCAGCATAGTTCTGGACTTTCTGAAGCCTAGCAATGAGGTAGCTGGGTGAACCAACAAGTAGGGAATTACAATAATCCAGGCGGAACAGCACAAAGACACAGAGGAGAGTTTTGGTTGCATCTTCAGTCAGGAGATGACGAATGGAAGCAGTTCTACGAATTTCAAAGTAACACAGATTGCATATATTTGCAACATGCTGCATAGGAAAGAGACTGGTCGAGTATGACACCAAGATTACGGACGGAAGAGGAAAGAGGAATGTCGGTGCCACTGAGGGAGACTGAGGAAGGCAGAGAGACTGAGTGGCAAAGTCTTTGTGGGGTGATAGTCATGATTTGTTTTATCCTCATTTAATTTTAGCTTGTTTTCAGTCATCCATGTCTTCAGATCGGAGATGCAGGCCTGAGCAGAGTCAATGAGAGAGGGAAAGAGAGACGGAGGTCCCGACAGATACAGCTGGTTGTCAACAGAAAAGCTATGGTGGGACAACGAATGATGATTCACAATGGTGGAAATCGGTTGTGTGTAAAGAACAGAATGGGCTCAAGCACGGAGCCTTGTGGCACACCAAACTGTACGTCGGACGGGGAAGACGAAAGACCGCAAACAGAAACAACATTGGAATGGTCAGAGCGGAACCATGAGAGAGCAAGATCGCAGATATATGCATACATTTATATATGTGTACATATATACATATGAGTGTGAGTGAGTGTGTGTGTGTGTGTGTGTGTGTGTGTGTGTTGTGATGATGCATATCTGTGTATATCATATATTCTCGAAAACGTGCGTGCATGTGTACACGACAATACTTTGTCCACAACACGAAAGAAGAGTGCCTACGCCCCAACCATGACCAACCCGGATGAAGTGAAGGCGAAGTTCTACGAGGACCTTCACTCTGTCATTGCTGCCATCCCTAAAGCAGACAAGCTCATCATTCTTGGGGACTTCAATGCTAGAGTTGGCTCTGACTACATCTCCTGGGATGGAGTGATTGGAAAGCACGGTGTGGGCCACTGCAACCCAAATGGATTGCTTTTGCTTCAGACCTGTGCAGAGCACGAACTGCTGATAACCAACACAGTTTTCTGCCTCCCTACCCGTAACAGGACGTCATGGATGCACCCTCGCTCAAAGCATTGGCATCTCATCGATTATGTCATCGTCAGGAAAAGGGATAGGCAAGATGTACGTGTAACAAAGACCATGTGCGGCGCCGAGTGTTGGACAGACCATCGCCTTGTAGTCTGGAAGCTGAATATTCGAATCCAACCCAAGAGACGCCCCCAAGGCCAGAAGGCTCCAAAACGGCTCAACATCGCTAAGCTGAAAAGCATCACCATCAAACAGTCATTTGTGGAGCTGCTGGAAGATCGTCTGGAATCCGCCTCTCTGGACAACCAGAATGTGGAGTCTGACTGGAGGACCCTGCGTGAGCTGATCTATAGTACAGCTTCAGAGACCCTGGGACCCATGACCAGAAAGCACAAAGACTGGTTTGATGAAAACTGTGATGAAATCAAGCAGCTTCTGGATGAGAAACGCCGTCTGCATCAAGCCCACCTGAGCAACCCAAAGTCCACATCAAAAAAGGATGCATACAATGACATCCGCAGGACTGTTCAGCAAAAGTTACGCCAGATGCAAGATAAGTGGCTGAGTGACAAAGCTGATGAGATCCAGGGATATGCTGACAGGCACGATATGAAGAGGTTCTATGATGCCTTAAAAGAAGTCTACGGCCCCACATCCTCAGGATCATCCCCCCTCCTCAGTGCAGATGGGAATACCTTGATCACCGAGAAGGAGAACATTCTTGAACGATGGGCTGAGCACTTCAACAGTGTCTTAAATCGCCCTTCCTCCATAAATGATGAAGCCATAGACCGTCTCCCACAAGTCCCCACCAACGAAGCACTGGATGATCCGCCAACACTTCTTGAGACCCAGAAAGCAATCCGTCTGCTATCCAGTGGCAAAGCACCTGGCTCAGACTCCATACCAGCAGAGGTCTACAAGGATGGAGGCACTGTGCTGACTGAGAAGCTTCATCAGCTGTACTCACTCATGTGGAAAGAAGAGACGATCCCCCAGGATTTCAAAGATGCATCTATCATTCACTTGTACAAGCGAAAGGGGAACCGGCAAGCCTGTGATAACCATCGGGGCATTTCCTTGCTCTCCATCGCAGGCAAGATACTTGCCAGGATCCTACTTAACCGCCTCACAGCACACCTTGACCAAGGTTATTTGCCTGAGAGCCAATGTGGATTCCGGAAAGAGCGCGGAACCACTGACATGGTGTTTGCTGCAAGGCAGCTGCAAGAGAAATGTCAGGAGCAAAATGCTGATCTGTTCTCCACCTATGTCGACCTCACTAAGGCCTTCGACACCGTGAGTAGAGAGGGACTGTGGAAGATCATGGCCAAGTACGGATGCCCTCAGAAATTTATTTCCTTGGTCAGCCAATTCCATGAAGGCATGCAGGCTCGAGTCCAGGACAATGGTGAAACATCTGCTCCTTTTGCTGTCACAAATGGTGTCAAGCAAGGCTGCGTCCTGGCTCCAACGCTGTTCAGCCTCATGTTCTCTGCAATGCTTACTGATGCCTTCAGAGATGGCGATGTTGGAATCGGCCTAAAGTACCGAACAGATGGCAAGCTGTTTAACCTCAGAAGGCTTCAAGCAAAAACGAAGGTCATGACAGACATCATCAGAGACTTTTTGTTTGCTGATGATTGTGCCCTCAACGCTGGATCTGAAGCTGACATGCAACTCAGCGTCGACAAGTTTGCCACTGCCAGCAGGAACTTCGGCCTTACCATCAGCACGAGGAAAACTGAAGTTCTCCATCAGCCAGCCCCAGGGAAACCCTACGTTGAGCCCAACATCACAGTCAACGGTCAGAGACTCAGTGCGGTGGAGCGGTTCACATACCTTGGCAGCACACTGTCACGAAATGTGACAATCGACGATGAAGTGAACGTCAGGATTGCAAAAGCAAGCGCAGCTTTTGGTAGACTCAATGCAAATGTCTGGAACAGAAGAGGCATTAGTCTTGAGACCAAGCTAAAGGTCTACAGAGCAGTAGTTCTCCCCACACTACTGTACGCCTGCGAAACTTGGACAGTGTACCAACGACATGCCAAGAAGCTGAACCACTTCCACACAACATGCCTCAGGAAGCTACTGAACATCAAGTGGCAAGACAAGACCCCTGACACAGAGGTGCTCGCAAAAGCCACCCTTCCCAGCATCTTCACCATCCTGATGCAGTCCCAGCTTCGCTGGGCTGGACACGTGGCGCGCATGCCAGACCATCGGCTGCCCAAAAGGCTCTTCTATGGCGAGCTGCAACAAGGGAAGAGATCACACGGAGGTCAGAAGAAGCGCTTCAGAGATACTCTGAAAGTCTCTCTGAAAGCGTTTGATATCAACCCTGACTCCTGGGAGGAATCTGCAGTGGACCGTGACAAATGGCGCGCTGCTGTGCACAAAGGCGCCAGATTGTGCGAGGCCAACAGGACTGCTGCAGCTGTTGAGAAGAGGCAGGCCAGAAAGTCACGGGCAAACAAGCTCCCTGACAATGATATGCCTGTCTTTGTCTGCCCCAACTGTCAGCGAACATTTCGTGCGCAGATTGGACTATTCAGCCATCTGCGCACTCACAGATAGATTCATGAGCATCCTTCCCCCCACCCCACCACCACCCTCCCCCCATCCCCCATCCCCCATCTGGATGACAACGATGGTCATCATCGATCTCGATGGACACACCATACCATACCATTTGTGTATATCATATATTCTCGAAAACGTGCGTGCATGTGTACACGACAATACTTTGTCCACAACACGAAAGAAGAGTGAGGCAGACAGAAAGAAGCCGAGCGGCAGGTAACACGTGTCTGGCTGTCACACCTGTTGTCAGCGTGCAGGAACAGGCAACAGAAATAACGCCGGGGTGTCTGATTTAACAGGGGGTCTGGGGACAGACTGGATTACCATCACGACACGTTACATATGTTTACATGGGCTATATAAACGCACCACTCTATCTCTGTCTCTCTGTCTCTGTCTGTCTCTGTCTCTCTGTCTCTGTCTGTCTCTCTGTCTCTCTGCCCTTCCACTGTTTAGGAAGAAAACTGGAGCGGAGATAGGAAAGAGATAGGAAAGAGAAAACTGGGGTGGAGATAGGAAAGAGAAAACTGGAGCGGAGATAGGAAAGAGATAGGAAAGAGAAAACTGGGGTGGAGATAGGAAAGAGATAAGAAAGAGATAAGAAAGAGATAAGAAAGAGATAGGAAAGAGATAAGAAAGAGATAAGAAAGAGAGCTCTACAATCAGCAGACATGGGAATTACGGTCTAGCTGGACTGAAATGATTCCTGATTCAAGTATATGGACTGAAATGATTCCTGATTCAAGTATATGGACTGAAATGATTCCTGATTCAAGTATATGGACTGAAATGATTCCCGATTCAAGTATATGGACTGAAATGATTCCCGATTCAAGTATATGGACTGAAATGATTCCCGATTCAAGTATATGGACTGAAATGATTCCTGATTCAAGTATATGGACTGAAATGATTCCTGATTCAAGTATATGGACTGAAATGATTCCTGATTCAAGTATATGGACTGAAATGATTCCTGATTCAAGTATATGGACTGAAATGATTCCTGATTCAAGTATATGGACTGAAATGATTTCTGATTCAAGTATACGCTCAACTCGATGAAGTTTTGTATCCCGCTATCTATGTATACTTACCATTATTCTGTTCATTATATATGTGTGTGCAATATGTGTATGAATGCATGCATTTAGAATTATGCATGCATTTAGAATTATCATTCTGCGTACACTTTTTGGAAAATTCTGCAGAAAAACCCACTCCGAAAGGAAAACAAATAGAATTGAAGGCAGAAAAAAACACACAAGACAAGAAAATGGTTGCGCTCTCAGTGTAGCGACGTGCTCCCCTGGGGAGAGTAGCCCGAATTTCACACAGATAAATCTTTTGTGATTAAAAAGAAAAAGAAAAGAAAATAGGGAAAAAAGAGAAAAAAGAAAAGAAGAAGAAGAAAAAAAAGAGAGTAATACAACAGTAATACAAGTGTCGTAACCACTGTGCCACCTCTCTCTGGGTTTGCAGGTGTCCGCAGCACGTGCCGGGGCATGATGTAGTATTGAACTCAGACCCTCACAGACACTGTGATCAGCAGACTAGTGTCATAACCACTGTGCCACCTTTCTCTCTGGGGTTCCAGGTGTCCGCAGCAAGTGCCAGGGCATGATGCAGATCAACGGGCTGCAGTGCAGGGACATTCTGGACCAGAACCGCACTCTGTGCAACGGCACCGTGCAGGCCACCTACCTGGAGATCTTCCAGGTGAATGATAAAAAAAGATTATTTTTCTGCCCTAATCCCGCTTCCCCCTACCCCCCCCCCCCCCATCCCCCCCTCTCTCTCTTCCTTCCAGTATTATGTTTTTCTTTCTCCAATCACTGAGACTCACCCTCTTCCATCTTACGTTTTGCACTCTATCTTTTCCACATTCTGTTTTCTATTTCTGTCTCTGTGTCTCTGTCTCTCACTCTCTGTCTCTCTTCCTCCCCCACCCCTCCACCTCAGCCACCCCCTTTTGAGTTGAATAATTCTTCCCCTACCATTGATTTTCAGAGACGATGATTTCTAAGCAATATTAAAAATAGAAATAATGAGGATAGAAATGATGATAATAATGATAATAATAACAATAATGATAATAATAACAACAATAATGATAACATTCATAATAATAATGATAACAGTAATGATGATGATGATGATGATAATAATAATAGCATCACATAATTTCAGTGTAATATCATCATCTCAGATGAAGAACAGACTACAGATAAATAAAACAACTTCCAGGTGAACAAGGGCAGGTTCCTGCTGCCTTACCTCCAGACCCAGACCTCCAGACACCGGAAGCTGCTGCTGCTGCTGGGTGTGGGCATCCATGACGACTTCCGGGCGGACTACATCTGGTCCCTGTTTCTGAGGCCTGTGGTGGAGCACTTCACCAACACCGCCACCCCTTCTTCTTCCTCCTCCGCCAAGCCTCCTCTTGGGAACCGCTGGACGAACGACACCACGCTGCCTGGAGGAAAATATGTTAATTTTTCTTCTTCCTCCTCCTTCTCTTCCTCCTCTTCCTCCTCTTCCTCCTCATTCTCTTCCTCCTCCTCCTCGTCCTCCTCCAGGAAAGACGTTCCCCAGTCGTCCAGTTCGGGCGGTGTCCGCTGGTCCGGGCGGAAGTGGCCGAAGATGATATGGATCAACACGCATGCTCCGGGGCTGCTCAAGTCGCCTCTGTTTCCGGCGCAGTCTTTGGAAGGAGTGCGGTTCTACAACGACGTGACGTCACGTCTGCTGGAGCCCTACGGTGTGCCCGTGCTGGACACCTTCAACATGACGGCCCCTCTGCACTCTGTGGACGGCACTCACTACGGCTACGGCGCCAACCACCTCAAGGTGCAGTTCCTGCTGCACTGGGTCAAGGAGCGGCAGGCCA
>NC_134895.1:55530900-55543400 GCF_041734735.1 Babylonia areolata | reverse complement strand
TAAACAACAATGGAATTGCTCGGGTGCTTACCCTTGCGGATGACGGCCTGGTCTTCAAAACTTCGAAAAATGCTCAGGAAAGAACTGAAGCCGTCCAGAAACAACTAAACAATATTGCTCAATGGTGCAAAGACACAGGATCTTCCATCAATCCAGCGAAAGCCCAAACGTTGCTGTGCACCCTCAACAACAAAACCGCGAGCAAATCACTACCTTCTGTGTCATTCGATGGGATTCAAATTGAGAAAACTGAATGCCTACGCTACCTAGGAATACACTTCGACAGGATGCTGACCTTCAGAAAACATACGGAAAACACTGTTCTCAAATGCAAAAAGGGCCTTTCAGTCTTAAAAGCAATGGCAACCAAAGGAATTGAACAACGCCACCTCTTCCTGCTATACCAATCACTCGTCCTCAGTGTGATCGACTACGGACTTGGGCTAACAACACCGTCTCAAAGCAACCTCCTAAAATTAGAAAGAGTCCAAAATGAAGCTATGAGGCTGATCCTTGGAACAACAAAAGACACGCCCACAGAAACCATGCGATACCTGCTTGACCTTCCTTCAGTGCAGGCCAGAAACAAGTTAGAACAGGTCAAGACCTACTTCAAAGCATTAGAAAACCCTCAAAACCCACTGCATGACGCAGTCAAAGAACCAAAAGGCAGCCGTCTAGGACGAGGAAGATCATGGATGGGGCAAGCAGAAGACACAATCCAGCTAGTATGCCGACTTCAAGACCTGAAAGAAACAAAAGAATGGGAGAAAAACCCCGAAAACCTCAACCATCTATTCAACACAGTCATTTCACCCACTCTAGGAAGACATTGTCGGGAATGGCCAGAGGGCAAAACTGATGCGGAAGTGAAGCTGCTTATAGAAGAAAACAGTAAAGAAGAGGACATCATCATATACACAGATGGCTCAGTCACCAAAGACCAGTCTGGCTGGGGATTCACTGCGAAACAAAATGGAAAAACAATTTGGGAAGAGAATGCTGCCTACAAAGTCACAACCTCCAGCCTAACGATGGAAGTTGAAGCTGTGACACATGCCCTCCAGTGGCTATCGTCCTTCCATACGCCCGGAAACCAACATGCCATGATTCTAACCGACTCAATGAACCTCATACAGAAAATTGAAAACGGAATGGGAAGCCCAGAGTGGCATAACGCAATGCGCAACTTTCAGATTAAAAAACTCACATGGTCATACTGCCCGGGACATGCAGGTGTTAAGGGAAATGAGCGAGCTGACAGACTTGCTGGTAACGCAACACCAACGAGCGGCCTACATCTAGGAAAATCGGAAATCCTCAGAAAAGTCAAAGAATACCAAAAAGAACAGGTACAAGGCCATCACACCATCGATCGCCTCAAAGAAATAGAAGCAGAGAGAGGGAGCGGCCGCAAATCTAACATGAAAGGTAGAGCACGATGCTTTGCAAATCAAACAAATATCGGCATCATTTCCAAACCAACATTGCGCAAATTTCTTCAAAACGGAACAGAGTCTCTGTGGGCCTTTCCAAACACAATAGACCGAGCAACACACTAGACGCCACGTTCTTGGCATCAGAGATCTTTTCCCATTCCTCTTGCGGCCAGTCAGTGGCGGCTGTGTGTGTTTGTGTGTATGTGTGCTTTTGAGTGCGTTTGTGAATGCGCGAGAGTGAAACTGTACACAAGTGTCAGGAGAGATATGTGTACGTGTGTGTGTGTGTGTGTGTGTGTGTGTGTGTGTGAGGGGAGGTGGGAGTGCGGGGGGAGGTGGGGTAGAGGATGAGGTATGTGAGTGTATGCATGCCTACACTGTGGGAGCAACAGGATATTGGAACGTGTGTATATATATATATATATATATATATATCTTTGTATGTACGTGTGTGGAGTTGGGGGTGGGAGATATGGGCGTATGTGTGTGTGCTTGTACAAGTAAGTGTTCATCTCTGTGAGTGTGTGTTTGTGTGTGTGTGTGTGTGCCGTGGAAGCTGCGATACGTAGACTAGAAATGAGTGTGTGGAGGAGGGGGTAGAGGAGGTGCAAGGTAATGTGTGTGTGTGTGTGTGTGTGTGTTGGAGCTCATGTACGTTTATATGTATTTGACTGTGCTTTCATATGTGCTTGTACAAGTAAGTGTTCATCTCTGTGAGTGTGTGTTTGTGTTTGTGTGTGTGTGTGTGCCGTGGAAGCTGCGATACTTAGACTAGAAATAAGTGTGTGGAGGAGGGGGGTAGAGGAGGTGCACGGTAATGCGTGTGTGTGTGTGTGTGTTGGAGCTCATGTACGTTTATATGTATTTGACTGTGCTTTCATATATGTGAAACTGCATGTCTGGTGCATTTCTGTTATGCATGTGTGGGTGTATGTGTGAATGTGTGTCTTCATTTTTTACATTTATTTGCTTATTTATCACCATTGTTGTCTTATTTATTTATTTATTTATGTTTTATTATTATCATTTTATTAGTATTACTAATATTATTACTACTACCTTTTTCTATATTATAATTATTATTTATTTATTTATTTATTTATTTATTTATGCAAGCTTATCTATTATTTATTCCCCCGTTTTTTTTTTTTTTTTTTTTTTTTTTTTTTTTTTTTTTTGTGTGGTTGTGTGTGTGTGGTTTTTTTTTTTTTTTTTTTTTTTTTTTTTTCCCCAAGGCCTGACTAAGCGCGTTGGGTTACGCTGCTGGTCAGGCATCTGCTTGGCAGATGTGGTGTAGCGTATATGGTTTTGTCCGAACGCAGTGACGCCTCCTTGAGCTACTGAAACTGAAACTCATCTCAATCAGTTAATCGACAAACCAACACGAATCACTCGCACTTCACAAACACTCATCGACCACATATACACAACTTCCACAAAGACTATTTCTGAAATATGCTCTCCAACCTTTGGCTGTAGCGACCACTTTCCAGTTTGTATCACATGGTCTAAAAAAGGTATCAAGATACCAAAAAACTGTCATAAAGTTATCACATACAGAAGTTATTCAAAATTTGACCCTGATTCATTCTTGATGGACCTGATGAACTCTCCTATGTCTCTCGTTTATCAGTTTACTGATCCAGATGAAGCGTTTGAAATATGGTATCATAATTTCCTCAACATTTACAACAAACACGCCCCATTCAAAACTAAACGTGTAAAAACCAGTCTGAAAAAGCCTTGGATAACGGGAGACATAGAAGACGCCATCGATTTCAGAGATTTTCTTTTATCAACTGGAACCCGAGAAGATTTTCAAAAGCAAAGAAATGCAGTAAATAACATGAAACGTTTAGCGAAAAAGAAATATTTTCAAAAGTTGATCACTTCAAAGTCTGATAGTAAGTCTTTGTGGAAAGCCATAAATCAGTTGAAAAATAAGAATAGAGCCACACAAATTGCATCACTCACAGACATATCCACAGATAGACTTAACTCACATTTCTGTAACATAGCTACTTCAATTATAAAATCAGACAAATCAAACCTTAACTCTTTAGATGCTCTGTTAAAATTCTGTCAATCAAAAAATATTTCATCCACATTAGATATTCCTTTGATATGTGTACATGAAGTTTATAATGCTCTGACCCATTTAAAACAAACTAGTACAAGAGGTCTTGATGGCATAGACGGAAAAATATTAAAACTCTCAGCTCCTATAATAGCAGAATCCCTCACATACATATATAATTTAAGTATTACAAAAAATAAGATTCCCAAAACGCTCAAAACTGCTAAAGTTATTCCTATATATAAGAATGGTGATCGATCTGAACCATCAAACTACAGACCAATTTCTATTTTGCCAATATTATCAAAACCCCTGGAAAATCATATAAATAAACATATTCTTAAGCATTTTAATAATTTTGACTTGTTCCATCCAAACCAGTCTGGATTTAGAGCTAATCACTCATGTCATTCTGCACTAACAAATTTAGTAGATCAATGGCTTACTAACATTAATAATAACGAAATTACTGGAGCCCTTGTTGTCGACTTTATGAAGGCTTTTGATGTGATTGATCATTCTCTCCTCCTGAAAAAACTAAAGATTTATGGTTTGTCTTTGAATACATTAGAACTTATCTCATCTTTTCTCTCTGAAAGAAAACAACTTGTGTCCACAAATGGTTCAAAATCAATGTTATTACCAATTAACTATGGTGTACCTCAAGGTTCTGTTTTGGGACCTATCTTATTTTCTGCATATATTAACGACCTACCCTTATCTATCAAGACACCATGTGAAATGTTTGCTGATGACACCACCATTCATACTAGTCATACTAACCTATGTATCGTATCTCTTTCTCTTCAGGAAAGTATTGACCGATTGATTGAATGGTCCGAACTAAACCACATGTGTCTCCATCCTAAAAAAACAAAATTCCTAATAATCACAACAAGACAAAAACGTCAAAATATATCCATAAACTGTTCGCCTATTTTCATCAAAGGTGACAAGATTGAAGAAGTTGACCACCATAAAATCCTTGGCATCACTATCGATAATAATTTGTCATGGTCACATCATATTTCTCTGTTATGCAAACAGGTATCAAAAAATATCTATCAACTGTCTAGAATCAAACACTTTTTGGATCTTCACTGCCGAAAACTATTTGTCAGTACTTATATAGAATCACACATTAACTATGCTTCGACAGTGTGGGATTCGGCGAGTGACAGTATTATAAAACCTCTATTGAGTCTGCATAGAAGAGCTGTAAAATTGATTCTTTTAAAATCTTCATCATTGACTGTATCTGATTATAAAGCTCTCGATATCCTCCCACTGAAAACAAAACTTCTATTTAACAAAGGTCTATTTATGTTCAAAATCATGTCTGGATTTGCTCCCCCCTCGCTGAAGAATAAATTTGTAATCAACACTCATCGTCATCTTCATAAAGTTATGGTACCACTTCCAAGGATCGATCTTTTTAAATCTAGTCTGTCTTATTCAGGGGGCTGTTTATGGAATGAATTATTATCCTGCCTCAATGTAAACACTGTAAAAAGCATCCCTAACTTTAAAAACATATATCGTGCACATTTATTGAAAAACATGTGATTATGTGACACATATCAATTATAAACAAAAAATCATGTATAGATTGTCAATATATATACGCCTCTCTCCTCCCCTGTCAGTCTCTATGTCTCTCCACTGTCACTGTCACTATATCTGTCTGTTGTCAGCCTCCCCTGCCTTCTTTACTCTTCCTCTTGTCCATTCTTCCTTCCGCTCTCCACCACGCCCCTACCCTATTGTCCTCGTTGTTATTCATCTATCGCGATATTGTATTGTACATACGTTCTATGTTATGTTTGCACATGCTTATGCAATTTTGACGTTGATGTTGTGAATTGACTCTCGCTTTTTTTTTTTTTTTTTTTTTTTTTTTTTTACTTTGTTGCTTTTTTTCCAATTATTATTCATGCCCAGAGGGCTGGATGTAAAAAAGTACTTTGTGCTTACTCCTTTACCCTCGTAAAATAAAATTTCGTTCGTTCGTTCGTTCGTTCGTTCGTTCTCTCTCTCTCTCTCTCTCTTTCTCTCTCTGTCTGTCTCACATAAACATACGTACACAGACGCAGACACACACACACACATATTCGCGCACGCACTCGCACACACATCTATTTATGGGCACACATACCCAAAAGAACAAAACACAGTACACAGACACACAGACATACAGACACACACCGCACGCACACACACACACACATACGCACGCGCGCGCACACACACACACGCAAAGACACACACACACACACACACACACACACACGTATGCTCGGATGCATTAAACAACACAGCAGACACAGACACAGACACACAAAGACACAGAGACACACACAGACAGACAGACAGACACACACGCACAGTCACAGACACACACTCACACACACACACACACACACACACACACACACACACACACACACACACACACACACACACACACACACACACACACACACACACACACTAACAATGTATCGACTGGACAAGTTTGCCACAATTCAGAAATAGGCAGATGGAGCCTGTCTCATGGGAGTCGTTTCAATTTTATAGTTCTCTGAAAATGTTGGATCAGCTCATCGTCAAAGCACTCCACCCCCACGCCCCCTGCTGCCCCCCCCCCCCCCCCCCCAAACCCTCTCCCATCTAACGTACGCGTGCGCACGCACGCACGCTTGCGCTCACACACACACACACACACACACACACACACACACACACACACACACACACACACACACACACACACACACACACACACACACACACCACTCCTCTTTGAACACCTCCATGTCGACAAGCGCGGCAAACGACGTTCCCATCCGTTTTGCCGAATGGAAAGAAATCAATACTTTGACTTTAGCTTGAAGTTGGCAAAGCTTTCTGGCAGTCCCCAGTGAATGCGCTTGACTCCTGTGCTTTGTTTGTCATCGTGATGGGAATCTTTGTGATGATGACTCCTGTGCTTTGTTTGTCATCGTGATGGGGATCGTTGTGATGATGACTCCTGTGCTTTGTTTGTCATCGTGATGGGAACGTTGTGATGATGACTCCTGTGCTTTGTCATCGTGATGGGAAACGTTGTGATGATGACTCCTGTGCTTTGTTTGTCATCGTGATGGGGATCGTTGTGATGATGACTCCTGTGCTTTGTTTGTCATCGTGATGGGGATCGTTGTGATGATGACTCCTGTGCTTTGTTTGTCATCGTGATGGGGATCGTTGTGATGATGACTCCTGTGCTTTATTTGTCATCGTGATGGGAATCGTTGTGATGATGACTCCTGTGCTTTATTTGTCATCGTGATGGGGATCGTTGTGATGATGACTCCTGTGCTTTGTCATCGTGATGGGAAACGTTGTGATGATGACTCCTGTGCTTTATTTGTCATCGTGATGGGAACGTTGTGATGATGACTCCTGTGCTTTGTTTGTCATCGTGATGGGAACGTTGTGATGATGACTCCTGTGCTTTGTTTGTCATCGTGATGGGAAACGTTGTGATGATGACTCCTGTGCTTTGTTTGTCATCGTGATGGGAAACGTTGTGATGATGACTCCTGTGCTTTATTTGTCATCGTGATGGGAACGTTGTGATGATGACTCCTGTGCTTTATTTGTCATCGTGATGGGGAACGTTGTGATGATGACTCCTGTGCTTTGTTTGTCATCGTGATGGGGATCGTTGTGATGATGACTCCTGTGCTTTGTTTGTCATCGTGATGGGGAACGTTGTGATGATCACCGAAAGCAACATCGGATCATTGGCTTGCTAAATGTTGTTGTTGGTGTTGTTGTTGAAGTTGTCTTCATCGTCGTCGCGCTGTTGTGGTTGTTGTCCTCCTCCTCCTAGTCGTTGTCGTTGTTGTCGTCGTTGTTGTTGATTGTGTTGCCGATGATATTCAGTTTTTGTTGCTGTCGTTGTAGCTGTTGTTGTTGTTGTTGTTGTTGTTGTAGTTGTTGTTGCTGTCGTTGTAGCTGTTGTTGTTGTCGTTATCGTTTTGTGTTGTTATCGCGGCATCTTGTGCTGGCCTGTGTTGACTCTGCATAATGTGTTGACTCTGCATAATGTGTTGACTCTGCATAATGTGTTGACTCTGCATAATGTGTTGACTCTGCATAATGTGTTGACTCTGCATCATGTGTTGACTCTGCATAATGTGTTGACTCTGCATAATGTGTTGACTCTGCATCATGTGTTGACTCTGCATAATGTGTTGACTCTGCATAATGTGTTGACTCTGCATAATGTGTTGACTCTGCATCATGCGTTTGGTTAATGACAGTGTTGATCATTTTCACTTGAAATAAAGAGTTTCTTATTTGGGTTTTTCTTAAAAAGACAGAAAAAAGATCCAGTTTGTTCCATTTTGAGTTTCATGGGTTTTTCCGCACTGGGAGAGATATCAGCACGGCAAAAATACACTTCAGAGCATTATCGGTTTACGAAATAGCTGCATGCTTCTGAAGTAGGCAGGACTGTCTGTCTGTATGTCTGTCTGTCCCTCTCTGTCCCTCTCTGTTTCTGTCTGTCTGTATACTTGTCTGTCTGTCTGTCTGTCTCTGTCCATCTCTTCACTCATACACTCCAATAAGAAAGAGTTATGACTATAGTGCCCAAATCTCCTTTATCGGACACACACACACACACACACACACACACACACTCACACTCACACTCACACACACACACACACACACACACTCACACTCACACACACACACACACACACACACACACACACACACAATCAGAAGAGAAAGCAGGTGCCTGAAAGCAGCGCTGGGAACACCCAATTAACTTCAGCCTTGGTTGGCGGAGACAGCACAAGGAACAGCTGGGGAAACTGACAGTTGTCAATGGGCAGGTCCATACGCGCGCGCGCGCGTGTGTGTGTGTGTGTGTGTATGCGCACGTATGTGTGCGCGTGCGCGCGTGTCTGTGTCTCCTGGGTAATGTTATAATTTTCGAAGACTTGTGTCTTCAAATTCCAGAAAACTTCTGCTTTCTTGATCGAAATCGATAAAGATGGCGAATATCTGTCAGTAAGAGAATACCTTTACAGTTTTTTTGTTTTTTGTTGTTGATTTCTTCCTAATATTCCAATGCAAAATGATGACTATTTTTATGTATGGAGCTTCAGAATTTCAAGTTGTTTTCGACACACGAGAGTTGTTAAGACAGTTCAATTATCTTTAAAGGTTTGTCTTGTTCTTTTGTTTCTTCTGTATCTTTAGTCGTCCTTTTCCCAAGTGACGTGGTGGCTCAGTGGAAGTGACGTGGTGGCTCAGTGGAAGTGACGTGGTGGCTCAGTGGAAGTGACGTGGTGGCTCAGTGGTGACAGTCAGCCACAGAATGCCAAGTGACGTAGTGGCTCAGTGGTGACAGTCAGCCACAGAATGCCAAGTGACGTGGTGGCTCAGTGGAAGTGACGTGGTTGCTCAGTGGTGACACGTCAGCCCAGGAAGCCAAAGAACCCCAAGTGTCGTGGGTGGAGTCGGGGATGGCGGTGGGGAAGAGGCGGGAACAGCTTCTGAGGTGGGTATGCTGGAGCGAGGGAGGGGGTGGGGGGGCACAGACACACACACACACAGACACACACACACAGACACACACACACACACACACACACACACACACACACACACACACACACACACACACACAGAGTTCTTATGGTGGCCTTCGGCGGAAATTGCGTTTTCGCGTCACGTGGGTGGATGCAAGGCGAAAAGGGATGAAACTGGTTTCAGGTTCAATTAAGCTGGCTCTTTTGACGGCAGGTCAGCAGGGCTTGTCGCTGGGGGAGGTTTTCCATGCCATGCTTGATGGGGTTTTTTAATTGATTTTTCTAAAATTTGTATCATTAACGTTATCGATATGATCATCATGATCGGGTGTTCATTTACTTATTGTGTCGCTGTGATATCAACATATTGTTTGTCATTTCACTTGGCTCAGCGTCTGTCTGTAGGGGGTCAACAACAACAACGTATCGATACACCCCCCTCCTCCTCGTCGCCATTGTCATCATCAGGATCATCGTCGTCCGTCCTCCTTGTCCTCCTCCCCATCATCATCATTATCATATCATCACCACCACCATCATTGTCGTCGTCATCATTATCATGATCACATCACCACCACCAGCATTGTCATCATTATCATTATCACATCACCACCACCATCATTGTCGTCGTCATCATTATCACATAACCACCACCATCATTGTCGTCGTCATCATTATCATTATCACATCACCACCACCATCATTGTCGTGGTCATCATTATCATTATCACATCACCACCACCATCATTGTCGTCGTCATCATTATCATGATCACATCACCACCACCATCATTGTCGTCGTCATCATTATCATTATCACATCACCACCACCATCATTGTCGTCGTCATCATTATCATGATCACATCACCACCACCATCATTTTCGTCGTCATCATGATCACATCACCACCACCATCATTGTCGTCGTCATCATTATCATGATCACATCACCACCACCATCATTGTCGTCGTCATCATGATCACATCACCACCACCATCATTGTCGTCGTCATCATTATCATGATCACATCACCACCACCATCATTGTCGTCGTCATCATTATCATGATCACATCACCACCACCATCATAGTCGTCGTCATCATTATCATGATCACATCACCACCACCATCATTGTCGTCGTCATCATTATCATTATCACATCACCACCACCATCATTGTCATCGTCATCATTATCATGATCACATCACCACCACCATCATTGTCGTCGTCATCATTATCATGATCACATCACCACCACCATCATTGTCGTCGTCATCATTATCATGATCACATCACCACCACCATCATTGTCGTCGTCATCATTATCATGATCACAACACCACCACCATCATTGTCGTCGTCATCATTAGCACATCACCACCACCATCATTGTCGTCGTCATCATTATCATGATCACATCACCACCACCATCATTGTCGTCGTCATCATTATCATGATCACATCACCACCACCAGCATTGTCGTCGTCATCATTATCATGATCACATCACCACCACCATCATTGTCGTCGTCATCATTATCATGATCACATCACCACCACCATCATTGTCGTCGTAATCATTATCATGATCACATCACCACCACCATCATTGTCGTCGTCATCATTATCATGATCACATCACCACCACCATCATTGTCGTCATCATTATCATTATCACATCACCACCACCATCATTGTCGTCGTCATCATTATCATGATCACATCACCACCACCATCATTGTCGTCGTCATCATTATCATGATCACATCACCACCACCATCATTGTCGTCGTCATCATTATCATTATCACATCACCACCACCATCATTGTCGTCGTCATCATTATCATTATCACATCACCACCACCAGCATTGTCGTCGTGATCATTATCATGATCACATCACCACCACCATCATTGTCGTCGTCATCATCATCATTATCACATAACCACCACCATCATTGTCGTCGTCATCATCATCATGATCACATCACCACCACCATCATTGTCGTCGTCATCATTATCATGATCACATCACCACCACCATCATTGTCGTCGTCATCATTATCATTATCACATCACCACCACCATCATTGTCGTCGTCATCATTATCATGATCACATCACCACCACCATCATTGTCGTCGTCATCATTATCATGATCACATCACCACCACCACCATCATTGTCGTCGTCATCATTATCGTGATCACATCACCACCACCATCATTGTCGTCGTCATCATTATCATGATCACGTCACCACCACCATCATTGTCGTCGTCATCATTATCATTATCACATCACCACCACCATCATTGTCGTCGTCATCATTATCATTATCACATCACCACCACCATCATTGTCGTCGTCATCATTATCACATCACCACCACAATCATTGTCGTCGTCATCATTATCATTATCACATCACCACCACCATCATTGTCGTCATCATCATTATCATGATCACATCACCACCACCAGCATTGTCGTCGTAATCATGATCACATCACCACCACCATCATTGTCGTCGTCATCATTATCATTATCACATCACCACCACCATCATTGTCGTCGTCATCATTATCATTATCACATCACCACCACCATCATTGTCGTCGTCATCATTATCATTATCACATCACCACCACCATCATTGTCGTCGTCATCATGATCACATCACCACCACCATCATTGTCGTCGTCATCATGATCACATCACCACCACCATCATTGTCGTCGTCATCATTATCATGATCACATCACCACCACCATCATTGTCGTCGTCATCATTATCATGATCACATCACCACCACCATCATTGTTGTCGTCATCATTATCACATCACCACCACCATCATTGTCGTCGTCATCATTATCATTATCACATCACCACCACCATCATTGTCGTCGTCATCATCATCATTATCACATCACCACCACCATCATTGTCGTCGTCATCATTATCATTATCACATCACCACCACCATCATTGTCGTCGTCATCATTATCATTATCACATCACCACCACCATCATTGTCGTCGTCATCATTATCATTATCACATCACCACCACCATCATTGTCGTCGTCATCATTATCATTATCACATCACCACCACCATCATTGTCGTCGTCATCATTATCATGATCACATCACCACCACCATCATTGTCGTCGTCATCATTATCATTATCACATCACCACCACCATCATTGTCGTCATCATCATTATCATGATCACATCACCACCACCAGCATTGTCGTCGTAATCATGATCACATCACCACCACCATCATTGTCGTCGTCATCATTATCATGATCACATCACCACCACCATCATTGTCGTCGTCATCATTATCATTATCACATCACCACCACCATCATTGTCGTCGTCAT
>NC_134895.1:55520900-55528400 GCF_041734735.1 Babylonia areolata | reverse complement strand
CACACACACACACACACACACACACACACACACACACACACACACACACACACACACTCGCCAAATCCAAGAAGCCGGAAAGAGAGATTTCGTAAAATATTGGAAACAGTTTTTTGTTTGTAACGAAGTGTATATTTTGAACAATGACAAAAACTCATGCTCCATGTATGCCCTTTGTTCTTCTTCTGTATATGTCTTTGTCTTGTTACACTTTCTTTTCCTGTTATGCACTAAGTTAATGTAATGTATTGCATTCGTTCTATTTAGTTATATTAAGATTTGTGCATTGTAAACAAAAATCGAATAAAAAAATAAAATCTAAAAGAAGAAGAATAATGATAAAAAAGAAAACAAACAACAAAAAACAGAAAAACCCCACAAAAATGAAAAGAATAATTAAAAAAAGAAAGAAAAAGAAAAAAAGGAAACAGAAACAAAACAGTTCATCTAAACTGGAAGTTTGGAAGAACGCTGTGACAAATTATAAAACTGAACTATAACTAAAACATGCAGCAAAGAGAAAACACAGACAAGCACTGACTATGTAACGAAAATAATTGTACCATAACTAAAACATACAGTAAATATAAAACACAGACAAGCACTGACTATGTAACGAAAATAATTGTACCATAACTAAAACATACAGTAAATATAAATCACAGACAAGCACTGACTATGTAACGAAAATAATTGTACCATAACTAAAACATACAGTAAATATAAAACACAGACAAGCACTGATAATATAACAAAAATAATTGTACCATAACTAAAACATACAGTAAATATAAAACACAGACAAGCACTGATTATATAACAAAAATAATTGTACCATAACTAAAACATACAGTAAATATAAATCACAGACAAGCACTGACTATGTAACGAAAATAATTGTACCATAACTAAAACATACAGTAAATATAAAACACAGACAAGCACTGATTATATAACAAAAATAATTGTACCATAACTAAAACATACAGTAAATATAAAACACAGACAAGCACTGACTATGTGACGAAACTAATTGTACCATAACTAAAACATACAGTAAATATAAATCACAGACAAGCACTGACTATGTAACGAAAATAATTGTACCATAACTAAAACATACAGTAAATATAAAACACAGACAAGCACTGATTATATAACAAAAATAATTGTACCATAACTAAAACATACAGTAAATATAAAACACAGACAAGCACTGATTATATAACAAAAATAATTGTACCATAACTAAAACATACAGTAAATATAAAACACAGACAAGCACTGACTATGTAACGAAAATAATTGTACCATAACTAAAACATACAGTAAATATAAAACACAGACAAGCACTGACTATGTAACGAAACTAATTGTACCATAACTAAAACATACAGTAAATATAAAACACAGCCAAGCTCTGACTTAACGAAACTAATTGTACCATAACTAAAACATACAGTAAATATAAAACACAGACAAGCACTGACTATGTAACGAAAATAATTGTACCATAACTAAAACATACAGTAAATATAAAACACAGACAAGCACTGACTATATAACGAAACTAATTGTACCATAACTAAAACATACAGTAAATATAAAACACAGCCAAGCTCTGACTTAACGAAACTAATTGTACCATAACTAAAACATACAGTAAATATAAAACACAGACAAGCACTGACTATGTAACGAAACTAATTGTACCATAACTAAAACATACAGTAAATATAAAACACAGACAAGCACTGACTATGTAACGAAACTAATTGTACCATAACTAAAACATACAGTAAATATAAAACACAGACAAGCACTGATTATATAACAAAAATAATTGTACCATAACTAAAACATACAGTAAATATAAAACACAGACAAGCACTGACTATGTAACGAAACTAATTGTACCATAACTAAAACATACAGTAAATATAAATCACAGACAAGCACTGACTATGTAACAAAAATAATTGTACCATAACTAAAACATACAGTAAATATAAATCACAGACAAGCACTGACTATGTAACGAAAATAATTGTACCATAACTAAAACATACAGTAAATATAAAACACAGACAAGCACTGACTATGTAACGAAACTAATTGTACCATAACTAAAACATACAGTAAATATAAAACACAGACAAGCACTGACTATGTAACGAAAATAATTGTACCATAACTAAAACATACAGTAAATATAAAACACAGACAAGCACTGACTATGTAACGAAACTAATTGTACCATAACTAAAACATACAGTAAATATAAAACACAGACAAGCACTGACTATATAACAAAAATAATTGTACCATAACTAAAACATACAGTAAATATAAAACACAGACAAGCACTGATTATATAACAAAAATAATTGTACCATAACTAAAACATACAGTAAATATAAATCACAGACAAGCACTGACTATGTAACGAAAATAATTGTACCATAACTAAAACATACAGTAAATATAAAACACAGACAAGCACTGATTATATAACAAAAATAATTGTACCATAACTAAAACATACAGTAAATATAAAACACAGACAAGCACTGACTATGTAACGAAAATAATTGTACCATAACTAAAACATACAGTAAATATAAAACACAGACAAGCACTGACTATGTAACGAAACTAATTGTACCATAACTAAAACATACAGTAAATATAAAACACAGCCAAGCTCTGACTTAACGAAACTAATTGTACCATAACTAAAACATACAGTAAATATAAAACACAGACAAGCACTGACTATGTAACGAAAATAATTGTACCATAACTAAAACATACAGTAAATATAAAACACAGACAAGCACTGACTATATAACGAAACTAATTGTACCATAACTAAAACATACAGTAAATATAAAACACAGCCAAGCTCTGACTTAACGAAACTAATTGTACCATAACTAAAACATACAGTAAATATAAAACACAGACAAGCACTGACTATGTAACGAAACTAATTGTACCATAACTAAAACATACAGTAAATATAAAACACAGACAAGCACTGACTATGTAACGAAACTAATTGTACTATAACTAAAACATACAGTAAATATAAAACACAGACAAGCACTGATTATATAACAAAAATAATTGTACCATAACTAAAACATACAGTAAATATAAATCACAGACAAGCACTGATTATATAACGAAACTAATTGTACCATAACTAAAACATACAGTAAATATAAAACACAGACAAGCACTGACTATGTAACGAAACTAATTGTACCATAACTAAAACATACAGTAAATATAAAACACAGACAAGCACTGACTATGTAACGAAAATAATTGTACCATAACTAAAACATACAGTAAATATAAAACACAGACAAGCACTGATTATATAACAAAAATAATTGTACCATAACTAAAACATACAGTAAATATAAATCACAGACAAGCACTGACTATGTAACGAAACTAATTGTACCATAACTAAAACATACAGTAAATATAAAACACAGACAAGCACTGACTATATAACAAAAATAATTGTACCATAACTAAAACATACAGTAAATATAAAACACAGACAAGCACTGACTATATAACAAAAATAATTGTACCATAACTAAAACATACAGTAAATATAAATCACAGACAAGCACTGACTATGTAACGAAACTAATTGTACCATAACTAAAACATACAGTAAATATAAAACACAGACAAGCACTGACTATGTAACGAAACTAATTGTACCATAACTAAAACATACAGTAAATATAAAACACAGACAAGCACTGACTATGTAACGAAACTAATTGTACCATAACTAAAACATACAGTAAATATAAAACACAGACAAGCACTGATTATATAACAAAAATAATTGTACCATAACTAAAACATACAGTAAATATAAAACACAGACAAGCACTGACTATGTAACGAAAATAATTGTACCATAACTAAAACATACAGTAAATATAAAACACAGACAAGCACTGACTATGTAACGAAACTAATTGTACCATAACTAAAACATACAGTAAATATAAAACACAGCCAAGCTCTGACTTAACGAAACTAATTGTACCATAACTAAAACATACAGTAAATATAAAACACAGACAAGCACTGACTATGTAACGAAAATAATTGTACCATAACTAAAACATACAGTAAATATAAAACACAGACAAGCACTGACTATATAACGAAACTAATTGTACCATAACTAAAACATACAGTAAATATAAAACACAGCCAAGCTCTGACTTAACGAAACTAATTGTACCATAACTAAAACATACAGTAAATATAAAACACAGACAAGCACTGACTATGTAACGAAACTAATTGTACCATAACTAAAACATACAGTAAATATAAAACACAGACAAGCACTGATTATATAACAAAAATAATTGTACCATAACTAAAACATACAGTAAATATAAAACACAGACAAGCACTGATTATATAACAAAAATAATTGTACCATAACTAAAACATACAGTAAATATAAAACACAGACAAGCACTGACTATGTAACGAAACTAATTGTACCATAACTAAAACATACAGTAAATATAAATCACAGACAAGCACTGACTATGTAACAAAAATAATTGTACCATAACTAAAACATACAGTAAATATAAATCACAGACAAGCACTGACTATGTAACGAAAATAATTGTACCATAACTAAAACATACAGTAAATATAAAACACAGACAAGCACTGACTATGTAACGAAACTAATTGTACCATAACTAAAACATACAGTAAATATAAAACACAGACAAGCACTGACTATGTAACGAAAATAATTGTACCATAACTAAAACATACAGTAAATATAAAACACAGACAAGCACTGACTATGTAACGAAACTAATTGTACCATAACTAAAACATACAGTAAATATAAAACACAGACAAGCACTGACTATATAACAAAAATAATTGTACCATAACTAAAACATACAGTAAATATAAAACACAGACAAGCACTGATTATATAACAAAAATAATTGTACCATAACTAAAACATACAGTAAATATAAATCACAGACAAGCACTGACTATGTAACGAAAATAATTGTACCATAACTAAAACATACAGTAAATATAAAACACAGACAAGCACTGATTATATAACAAAAATAATTGTACCATAACTAAAACATACAGTAAATATAAAACACAGACAAGCACTGACTATGTAACGAAAATAATTGTACCATAACTAAAACATACAGTAAATATAAAACACAGACAAGCACTGACTATGTAACGAAACTAATTGTACCATAACTAAAACATACAGTAAATATAAAACACAGCCAAGCTCTGACTTAACGAAACTAATTGTACCATAACTAAAACATACAGTAAATATAAAACACAGACAAGCACTGACTATGTAACGAAAATAATTGTACCATAACTAAAACATACAGTAAATATAAAACACAGACAAGCACTGACTATATAACGAAACTAATTGTACCATAACTAAAACATACAGTAAATATAAAACACAGCCAAGCTCTGACTTAACGAAACTAATTGTACCATAACTAAAACATACAGTAAATATAAAACACAGACAAGCACTGACTATGTAACGAAACTAATTGTACCATAACTAAAACATACAGTAAATATAAAACACAGCCAAGCTCTGACTTAACGAAACTAATTGTACCATAACTAAAACATACAGTAAATATAAAACACAGACAAGCACTGACTATGTAACGAAAATAATTGTACCATAACTAAAACATACAGTAAATATAAAACACAGACAAGCACTGACTATGTAACGAAACTAATTGTATCATAACTAAAACATACAGTAAATATAAAACACAGACAAGCACTGACTATGTAACGAAACTAATTGTACTATAACTAAAACATTCAGTAAATATAAAACACAGACAAGCACTGATTATATAACAAAAATAATTGTACCATAACTAAAACATACAGTAAATATAAATCACAGACAAGCACTGACTATGTAACGAAAATAATTGTACCATAACTAAAACATACAGTAAATATAAAACACAGCCAAGCTCTGACTTAACGAAACTAATTGTACCATAACTAAAACATACAGTAAATATAAAACACAGACAAGCACTGACTATGTAACGAAACTAATTGTACCATAACTAAAACATACAGTAAATATAAAACACAGACAAGCACTGACTATGTAACGAAAATAATTGTACCATAACTAAAACATACAGTAAATATAAAACACAGACAAGCACTGATTATATAACAAAAATAATTGTACCATAACTAAAACATACAGTAAATATAAATCACAGACAAGCACTGACTATGTAACGAAACTAATTGTACCATAACTAAAACATACAGTAAATATAAAACACAGACAAGCACTGACTATATAACAAAAATAATTGTACCATAACTAAAACATACAGTAAATATAAAACACAGACAAGCACTGACTATATAACAAAAATAATTGTACCATAACTAAAACATACAGTAAATATAAATCACAGACAAGCACTGACTATGTAACGAAACTAATTGTACCATAACTAAAACATACAGTAAATATAAAACACAGACAAGCACTGACTATGTAACGAAACTAATTGTACCATAACTAAAACATACAGTAAATATAAAACACAGACAAGCACTGATTATATAACAAAAATAATTGTACCATAACTAAAACATACAGTAAATATAAATCACAGACAAGCACTGACTATGTAACGAAAATAATTGTACCATGACTAAAACATACAGTAAATATAAAACACAGACAAGCACTGACTATGTAACGAAACTAATTGTACCATAACTAAAACATACAGTAAATATAAAACACAGACAAGCACTGACTATGTAACGAAACTAATTGTACCATAACTAAAACATACAGTAAATATAAAACACAGACAAGCACTGACTATATAACGAAACTAATTGTACCATAACTAAAACATACAGAAAATATAAAACACAGACAAGCACTGACTATATAACGAAACTAATTGTACCATAACTAAAACATACAGTAAATATAAAACACAGCCAAGCTCTGACTTAACGAAACTAATTGTACCATAACTAAAACATACAGAAAATATAAAACACAGACAAGCTCTGACTAAGTTACAAATCAGCGCCCATGACTTACAGATCGAACAGGGAAGATATAAAAATACACTGAACAAGCAAAGACTGTGTGATACCTTAAAAGCTTAGAAGACAAGATTCATCTTTTAGACAATAGTGTGAAATACAATATTTACAGAAACAGGTTCTTAAACGATATATGTCGCCCATATGCCAAGACTAGGGAAATGATCTGACAAGACTGGTGAAATTTGTTCACTGAATGTTTGTTTTCATTACATGTTTCTGTTTTATTGTGTCTTTGAACCTTGAGGTTTTATGACAATGAAATATTCTATTCTTTTCACACACACACACACA
>NC_134895.1:55498400-55515900 GCF_041734735.1 Babylonia areolata | reverse complement strand
GTGTAGCAGTAAAGTGTAGTGGTAAAGTGTAGCAGTAAAGTGCAGTGGTAAAGTGTAAAGTGCAGTGGTAAAGTGTAGCAGTAAAGTGCAGTGGTAAAGTGTAGCAGTAAAGTGGCAAAGTGTAGCAGTAAAGTGTAGTGGTAAAGTGTAGCAGTAAAGTGCAGTGGTAAAGTGTAAAGTGCAGTGGTAAAGTGTAGCAGTAAAGTGCAGTGGTAAAGTGTAGCAGTAAAGTGCAGTGGCACAGTGTAGCAGTAAAGTGTAGTGGTAAAGTGTAGCAGTAAAGTGCAGTGGCACAGTGTAGCAGTAAAGTGTAGTGGTAAAGTGTAGCAGTAAAGTGCAGTGGCACAGTGTAGCAGTAAAGTGTAGTGGTAATGTGTAGCAGTAAGGTGTAGTGGTAAAGTGTAGCAGTAAAGTGCAGTGGCACAGTGTAGTAGCAAAGTGTAGCGGCAAACGTGTAGCAGTAAAGTGTAGTGGTAAAGTGTAGCAGTAAAGTGTATGGTAAAGTGCAGTGGCACAGTGTAGCAGTAAAGTGTAGCGGCAAAAGTGTAGCAGTAAAGTGTAGTGGTAAAGTGTAGCGGTAAAGTGTAGCAGTAAAGTGTAGTGGTAAAGTGTAGCAGTAACGTGTAGCGGTATAGTGTAGCAGTAAATTGTGTGTAGCGGTAAAGTGTAGTGGTAGAGTATAGCGGTAAAGTGTAAAGTGCAGTGGTAAAGTGTAGCGGTAAAGTGTAGTGGCAAAGTGTAGTGGTAAAGTGTAGCGGTAAAGTGTAGTGGCAAAGTGTAGTGTGTAGTGGCAAAGTGTAGTGGTAAAGTGTAGTGGCGAACCAGAGACGCAGAGAAGAACTTGCAGCAGCCAGCCTGTCAGTGTTATCATCATCATCATCATCATCATCATCATCATCATCATCATCATCATCATCATCACCCCCGTGTGACATGTGACAGCTGTGAGCGATAATGACAGGCTTCATCACGCCTCCTTATCACCCCCCTCCCTCCCCCATCCACCCCCTCCTCACCCTCCAATCTGTCACGACAGTGTGAGTCAGCCAGAGAATATCAACATGCTGCTCTCAGTTGCTGTGCGTGTGTGGGTCGGTGTAAATCTCACATTCACATATGTGATGACACGCAGCATTGCTCCTGTTTCTGTCCACCCACCCCCCACCCCCTTTTTTTTTTTTTTTTTTTTTTTTTTTTACTAAAAGAGAGTTTGACAGGAGAACATGCCTCCGCTTTTGTTTCTGTATTTGACACAAACGAGCACGTGTATTCTTTTGTTTCCGTAGTTTACAGAGATAGAAGAGCATGTGTATTCTTTTGTTTCCGTAGTTTACAGAGATAGAAGAGCATGTGTATTCTTTTGTTTCCGTAGTTTACAGAGATAGAAGAGCACGTGTATTCTTTTGTGTCCGTAGTTTACAGAGATAGAAGAGCATGTTTATTCTTTTGTTTCCGTAGTTTACACAGATAGAAGAGCACGTGTATTCTTTTGTTTCCGTAGTTTACACAGATAGAAGAGCACGTGTATTCTTTTGTTTCCGTAGTTTACACAGATAGAAGAGCACGTGTATTCTTTTGTGTCCGTAGTTTACACAGATAGAAGAGCATGTTTATTCTTTTGTTTCCGTAGTTTACACAGATAGAAGAGCACGTGTATTCTTTTGTTTCCGTAGTTTACACAGATAGAAGAGCACGTGTATTCTTTTGTGTCCGTAGTTTACACAGATAGAAGAGTATGTTTATTCTTTTGTTTCCGTAGTTTACACATATGGAAGAGCATGTTTATTCTTTTGTTTCTGTAGTTTACACAGATAGAAGAGCATGTTTATTCTTTTGTCTCCTCTCAGCTTACAGAGACAGCGGAACAGATCTATGGTTTTGTTCCTCTCAGCTTACAGAGATTGGAGAGCACATTTATGCTGTTGTTTCCTCTCAGTTTTCAGGAGAGGAGAGGATACATTTACTCTTTTGTTACCCCCTCCGCCCCCCTCTTAAAAAACAACAACAACAACAATAACAACAACAACAAAACCCACAAAAAACCCCCAAAACAAAAACAAACAACCAACAAACAAATAAACAAACAAAAAAGAAACGATTGAACTTTACTTCCTCTGTTGTTTTCATAATGTTTACAGACATAGTGGAGAGCATTCTGCCCGTTTTTTCACCTCCCAAATTTACAGACATAGTGGGGTGCATTCTACCCGTTTTTTCACCTCCCAAATTTACAGACATAGTGGGGTGCATTCTACCCGTTTTTTTACCCCTCCCAAATTTACAGACATAGTGGGGTGCATTCTACCCGGTTTTTCACACCCCAAATTTACAGACATAGTGGGGTGCATTCTACCCGTTTTTTTCACCTCCCAAATTTACAGACATAGTGGGGTGCATTCTACCCGGTTTTTCACACCCCAAATTTACAGACATAGTGGGGTGCATTCTACCCGTTTTTTCACCTCCCAAATTTACAGACATAGTGGGGTGCATTCTACCCGTTTTTTCACCTCCCAAATTTACAGACATAGTGGGGTGCATTCTACCCGTTTTTTCACCTCCCAAATTTACAGACATAGTGGGGTGCATTCTACCCGTTTTTTCACCTCCCAAATTTACAGACATAGTGGGGTGCATTCTACCCGTTTTTTCACACCCCAGATTTACAGACATAATGGAGTGCGTTCTACCCGTTTTTTCACACCCCAGATTTACAGACATAATGGGGTGCATTCTGCCCGTTTTTTCACCTCCCAAATTTACAGACATAGTGGGGTGCATTCTGCCCGTTTTTTCACACCCCAAATTTACAGACATAATGGAGTGCATTCTGCCCGTTTTTTCACACCCCAAATTTACAGACATAGTGGGGTGCATTCTACCCGTTTTTTCACACCCCAAATTTACAGACATAATGGAGTGCATTCTGCCCGTTTTTTCACACCCCAGATTTACAGACATAATGGGGTGCATTCTGCCCGTTTTTTCACACCCCAGATTTACAGAGATCGTACAGCGTATTTCCTCTATTGTTCTTCCATTCTATACAGCTGGTTGAGCGGTCTCTTGTTTCCATATCTGACAGATTGTAAAGCGTATTTCTTCTTTTTGTGTGTGTTTTACAGTGCGAGTAGGGCGTATTTCTTCTTTTTGTGTGCGTTTTACAGAGCGAGAGAGAGAGTATTTCTTCTCTTTGTGTGTGTTTTACAGAACGAGAGAGCGTATTTCTTCTTGTGTTAACAACACGGACTGGCATGTTTCCTCTCTTTGTTCTTTCTGTATGGGGACAGCAGTCCCAATTCCACATAAACGCACGTGCGCGCGCGCGCGCACACACACACACACTCTCTCGCGCGCACACACACACACTCGCGCACACACACACACTCGCGCGCGCGCGCGCGCACACACACACACACACACACACACACACACACACACACACACACACACTCGCAACACACACACACACACACACACACACACACACTCGCGCACGCACACACACACACACACACACACTCGCGCACACACACACACTCGCACTCACACACACACACACACACACACTCGCAACACACCCACACACACACGCGCGCGCGCGCTGAGAAAAGTCTTGTTTTGACAAGACACAGCAAGTATAAGAATCTCCGGACATGGACCAAGTTGCAGTGTGTGACAGCTGGTCTGCCCTTTTCCACTGTCATCATCAGACCTCGTTATCAGCCCTCCCTCCCCACCCCCCCGCACATACACACACGATATTCAAAGATCGAATGATAAACAGGTAATATTCCGTGGGTTGATGCCAACAGATGACGTACAAACAAGACTGGGAAAATGTGTTTGTGGATGTTGTTCCGTAATGAATTGTTTAACAATGTATTTGTGTCTTGTAAATGTGAACGTTTTATGACAATAAATAGCATTTGATGTGTTGTTGAAGTGGCTCCTTCACGGTGGGTTGGGCCATAGGCCATAGGCTCCTTCACGGTGGGTTGGGCCATAGGCTCCTTCACGGTGGGTTGGGCCATAGGCTCCTTCACGGTGGGTTGGACCATAGGCCATAGGCTCCTTCACGGTGGGTTAGGCCATAGGCTCCTTCACGGTGGGTTGGACCATAGGCCATAGGCTCCTTCACGGTGGGTTGGACCATAGGCCATAGGCTCCTTCACGGTGGGTTGGGCCATAGGCCATAGGCTCCTTCACGGTGGGTTGGGCCATAGGCTCCTTCACGGTGGGTTGGGCCATAGGCTCCTTCACGGTGGGTTGGGCCATAGGCTCCTTCACGGTGGGTTGGGCCATACGCATCATGACTGGATTTCTGTTCCTGTTTTCCTAGTCTTCTTTCCTTGTAATACAACCATCAGTGAAATAAGAACGGACTCTCCTCTGTGTGTGTGTGTGTGTGTGTGTGTGTGTGTGTGTGTGTGTGTGTGTGTGTGTGTGTGTGTGTGTGTGTGTGTGTCTGTGTGTGTGTGTGTGTGTGTGTGTGTGTGTGTGTGTGTGTGTGTGTGTGTGCGCTTCTCAGACACACAGTAAAAAAAGTGCTCTATTGTTTCCCATCCGTACAAAACACAGGAGGAAGTAAATACGTACCTGGGTTGCATTGTAAAATAATATATTGTATTGTATTGCATTACATTGTGTTGTGTTGTATTGTATTGAATTGTATTGTGTTTTGTTGTATTGCATTGTGTTGTATTGTATTGCATTGTATTGTGTTGTATTGTATTGTATTGCATTGTGTTATATTGTGTTGTATTACATTGCATTGTATTGCATTGATTTGCATTGTATTGTAATGCGTTATATTGCATTGCAGGATATTACATTGTATTGCATTGCATTGTATTGTAATGCATTGTATTGCATTGTGTTGTGTTGTATTGCATTATACTGTATTGTGTTGCGTTGCGTTGTGTTATGTATCTCCCCAAGCTTTCTAGAGATGGAGCACATTTTCTATTTTGTGTCCACCGTCCTTTCATTTCCTGACAGGGAGGCAGTCCGACAACTGGTCCCTCAATGTCAACGAAAAAAGAAAAGAAAGAAACGTCGTTTGTCATGCACACCGCTGGAACAACACACCGGGGAAATGATTCGCCTTTGTTTCTCTCTGCACTTAACAGACGTCGATACAGAACATTGCCCTGTTGTTGTTTTTTCTGAACTTCAAGGGGCTGTATCATTATCATTGTTTTGAACACATGGTTTGGTTTGCTGCACAACGCCGGACTAAGGCGGTGATAATAATAATAATGATAATGATAATGAGAATAATGAGAATTATGATAAGAACTATTATTCATTCATTTCTGTCATATGATAAGAACAATACCTATCATTCATTCATCATCAGAACAATTGCTTTTATTCGTTCATTTTTTTTATCATATCTTTCGTATCATTATTATCATTATCAATAATAATAATATCATTATTATTATGTAACGAACTGAAAGTGTGGTTCGATTCCAAAAGCGAGGATCAGACAGGGGGTACTGGATGGACTATTTGATGTTGCACACTTGCTCCCTCTCTCTCCTCACACCAGTAGCAGGACCACATGGAGTGGTTTTTATAGAGTGTTGACTTTACAATACAGCACACACACACACTAAGCAGGTCACCCTACTTAGCAAAACCAACACACAGCCCTACATGAAGCACTTCATTCTACACTTACAGCAACACACAGCCCTGGATGAAGCACTTCACCATACACTTAAAGCAACACAGCCCTGCATGAAGCACTTCACCCTACACTTACAGCAACACAGCCCTACATGAAGCACTTCACCCTACACTTAAAGCAACACAACCCTGCATGAAGCACTTCACCCTACACTTAAAGCAACACACCCTACATGAAGCACTTCACCCTACACTTAAAGCAACACAACCCTGCATGAAGCACTTCACCCTACACTTAAAGCAACACACAGCCCTACATGAAGCACTTCACCCTACACTTAAAGCAACACAGCCCTACATGAAGCACTTCACCCTACACTTAAAGCAACACAGCCCTACATGAAGCACTTCACCCTACACTTAAAGCAACACAGCCCTACATGAAGCACTTCACCCTACACTTAAAGCAACACACAGCCCTACATGAAGCACTTCACCCTACACTTAAAGCAACACACAGCCCTACATGAAGCACTTCACCCTACACTTAAAGCAACACACAGCCCTACATGAAGCACTTCACCCTACACTTAAAGCAACACCCTACACTTACAGCAACACACAGCCCTACATGAAGCACTTCACCCTACACTTAAAGCAACACAACCCTGCATGAAGCACTTCACCCTACACTTAAAGCAACACAGCCCTACATGAAGCACTTCACCCTACACTTACAGCAACACAACCCTACATGAAGCACTTCACCCTACACTTAAAGCAACACAGCCCTGCATGAAGCACTTCACCCTACACTTAAAGCAACACAGCCCTGCATGAAGCACTTCACCCTACACTTACAGCAACACAGCCCTACATGAAGCACTTCACCCTACACTTAAAGCAACACACCCTACATGAAGCACTTCACCCTACACTTAAAGCAACACCCTACACTTACAGCAACACACAGCCCTACATGAAGCACTTCACCCTACACTTAAAGCAACACAGCCCTACATGAAGCACTTCACCCTACACTTAAAGCAACACAGCCCTACATGAAGCACTTCACCCTACACTTACAGCAACACAGCCCTACATGAAGCACTTCACCCTACACTTAAAGCAACACAGCCCTACATGAAGCACTTCACCCTACACTTACAGCAACACACCCTACATGAAGCACTTCACCCTACACTTAAAGCAACACAGCCCTACATGAAGCACTTCACCCTACACTTAAAGCAACACCCTACACTTGCAGCAACACAGCCCTACATGAAGCACTTCAGCCTACACTTACAGCAATACACAGCCCTACATGAAGCACTTCACCCTGTATTGTATTGAATGTATTGTGTGTGTGGTTTGGACATGGAATGTATTGTGTGTGTGGTTTGGACATGGAATGTATTGTGTGTGTGGTTTGGACATGGAATGCATTGTGTGTGTGGTTTGGACATGGAATGTATTGTGTGTGTGTGGTTTGGACATGGAATGTATTGTGTGTGTGGTTTGGACATGGAATGTATTGTGTGTGTGTGGTTTGGACATGGAATGTATTGTGTGTGTGTGGTTTGGACATGGAATGTATTGTGTGTTTGGTTTGGACATGGAATGTATTGTGTGTGTGGTTTGGACATGGAATGTATTGTGTGTGTGGTTTGGACATGGAATGCATTGTGTGTGTGGTTTGGACATGGAATGTATTGTGTGTGTGGTTTGGACATGGTTTGGACATGGAATGTATTGTGTGTTTGGTTTGGACATGGTTTGGACATGGAATGTATTGTGTGTGTGGTTTGGACATGGAATGCATTGTGTGTGTGTGGTTTGGACATGGAATGTATTGTGTGTGTGGTTTGGACATGGAATGTATTGTGTGTGTGGTTTGGACATGGAATGTATTGTGTGTTTGGTTTGGACATGGAATGTATTGTGTGTGTGGTTTGGACATGGAATGTATTGTGTGTGTGGTTTGGACATGGAATGTATTGTGTGTGTGGTTTGGACATGGAATGTATTGTGTGTGTGTGTGGTTTGGACATGGAATGTATTGTGTGTGTGTGTGGTTTGGACATGGAATGTATTGTGTGTGTGGTTTGGACATGGAATGTATTGTGTGTGTGGTTTGGACATGGAATGTATTGTGTGTGTGTGTGGTTTGGACATGGAATGTATTGTGTGTGTGGTTTGGACATGGAATGTATTGTGTGTGTGGTTTGGACATGGAATGTATTGTGTGTGTGTTTGGTTTGGACATGGAATGTATTGTGTGTGTGGTTTGGACATGGAATGTATTGTGTGTGTGGTTTGGACATGGAATGTATTGTGTGTGTGTGTGGTTTGGACATGGAATGTATTGTGTGTGTGGTTTGGACATGGAATGTATTGTGTGTGTGGTTTGGACATGGAATGTATTGTGTGTGTGGTTTGGACATGGAATGCATTGTGTGTGTGTGGTTTGGACATGGAATGCATTGTGTGTGTGTGGTTTGGACATGGAATGTATTGTGTGTGTGGTTTGGACATGGTTTGGACATGGAATGTATTGTGTGTGTGTGGTTTGGACATGGAATGTATTGTGTGTGTGGTTTGGACATGGAATGTATTGTGTGTGTGTGGTTTGGACATGGTTTGGACATGGAATGTATTGTGTGTGTGTGGTTTGGACATGGAATGTATTGTGTGTGTGGTTTGGACATGGAATGTATTGTGTGTGTGTGTGGTTTGGACATGGAATGTATTGTGTGTGTGTGGTTTGGACATGGAATGTATTGTGTGTGTGTGGTTTGGACATGGAATGCATTGTGTGTGTGTGGTTTGGACATGGAATGTATTGTGTGTGTGTGTGGTTTGGACATGGAATGTATTGTGTGTGTGTGGTTTGGACATGGAATGTATTGTGTGTGTGTGGTTTGGACATGGAATGTATTGTGTGTGTGTGGTTTGGACATGGAATGCATTGTGTGTGTGTGGTTTGGACATGGAATGTATTGTGTGTGTGTGTGGTTTGGACATGGAATGTATTGTGTGTGTGTGGTTTGGACATGGTTTGGACATGGAATGTATTGTGTGTGTGTGGTTTGGACATGGAATGTATTGTGTGTGTGGTTTGGACATGGAATGTATTGTGTGTGTGGTTTGGACATGGAATGTATTGTGTGTGTGTGTGGTTTGGACATGGAATGTATTGTGTGTGTGTGTGGTTTGGACATGGAATGTATTGTGTGTGTGGTTTGGACATGGAATGCATTGTGTGTGTGTGGTTTGGACATGGAATGTATTGTGTGTGTGTGTGGTTTGGACATGGAATGTATTGTGTGTGTGTGGTTTGGACATGGAATGTATTGTGTGTGTGGTTTGGACATGGAATGTATTGTGTGTGTGGTTTGGACATGGAATGTATTGTGTGTGTGTGGTTTGGACATGGAATGTATTGTGTGTGTGGTTTGGACATGGAATGCATTGTGTGTGTGGTTTGGACATGGAATGCATTGTGTGTGTGGTTTGGACATGGAATGTATTGTGTGTGTGGTTTGGACATGGAATGCATTGTGTGTGTGGTTTGGACATGGAATGTATTGTGTGTGTGGTTTGGACATGGAATGTATTGTGTGTGTGTGTGGTTTGGACATGGAATGTATTGTGTGTGTGGTTTGGACATGGAATGTATTGTGTGTGTGTGGTTTGGACATGGAATGTATTGTGTGTGTGTGTGGTTTGGACATGGAATGTATTGTGTGTGTGGTTTGGACATGGAATGCATTGTGTGTGTGGTTTGGACATGGAATGTATTGTGTGTGTGTGGTTTGGACATGGAATGTATTGTGTGTGTGTGTGGTTTGGACATGGAATGTATTGTGTGTGTGTGGTTTGGACATGGAATGTATTGTGTGTGTGTGGTTTGGACATGGAATGTATTGTGTGTGTGTGTGGTTTGGACATGGTTTGGACATGGAATGTATTGTGTGTGTGTGTGGTTTGGACATGGAATGTATTGTGTGTGTGTGGTTTGGACATGGAATGTATTGTGTGTGTGTGGTTTGGACATGGAATGTATTGTGTGTGTGTGGTTTGGACATGGAATGTATTGTGTGTGTGTGGTTTGGACATGGAATGTATTGTGTGTGTGCTTTGGACATGGAATGTATTGTGTGTGTGTGGTTTGGACATGGAATGTATTGTGTGTGTGGTTTGGACATGGAATGTATTGTGTGTGTGGTTTGGACATGGAATGTATTGTGTGTGTGTGGTTTGGACATGGTTTGGACATGGAATGTATTGTGTGTGTGTGGTTTGGACATGGAATGTATTGTGTGTGTGGTTTGGACATGGAATGTATTGTGTGTGTGTGGTTTGGACATGGAATGTATTGTGTGTGTGTGTGGTTTGGACATGGAATGTATTGTGTGTGTGTGGTTTGGACATGGAATGTATTGTGTGTTTGGTTTGGACATGGAATGTATTGTGTGTGTGTGTGGTTTGGACATGGAATGTATTGTGTGTGTGTGTGGTTTGGACAGGGAATGCATTGTGTGTGTGGTTTGGACATGGAATGTATTGTGTGTGTGTGGTTTGGACATGGAATGTATTGTGTGTGTGGTTTGGACATGGAATGTATTGTGTGTGTGGTTTGGACATGGAATGTATTGTGTGTGTGGTTTGGACATGGAATGTATTGTGTGTGTGTGGTTTGGACATGGAATGTATTGTGTGTGTGGTTTGGACATGGAATGTATTGTGTGTGTGTGTGGTTTGGACATGGAATGTATAGTGTGTGTGGTTTGGACATGGAATGTATTGTGTGTGTGGTTTGGACATGGAATGTATTGTGTGTGTGTGGTTTGGACATGGAATGTATTGTGTGTGTGGTTTGGACATGGAATGTATTGTGTGTGTGGTTTGGACATGGAATGTATTGTGTGTGTGTGGTTTGGACATGGAATGTATTGTGTGTGTGTGGTTTGGACATGGAATGTATTGTGTGTGTGTGGTTTGGACATGGAATGTATTGTGTGTGTGGTTTGGACATGGAATGTATTGTGTGTGTGTGGTTTGGACATGGAATGTATTGTGTGTTTGGTTTGGACATGGAATGTATTGTGTGTGTGTGTGGTTTGGACATGGAATGTATTGTGTGTGTGTGTGGTTTGGACAGGGAATGCATTGTGTGTGTGGTTTGGACATGGAATGTATTGTGTGTGTGTGGTTTGGACATGGAATGTATTGTGTGTGTGGTTTGGACATGGAATGTATTGTGTGTGTGTGGTTTGGACATGGAATGTATTGTGTGTGTGTGGTTTGGACATGGAATGTATTGTGTGTGTGGTTTGGACATGGAATGTATTGTGTGTGTGTGGTTTGGACATGGAATGTATTGTGTGTTTGGTTTGGACATGGAATGTATTGTGTGTGTGTGTGGTTTGGACATGGAATGTATTGTGTGTGTGGTTTGGACATGGAATGTATTGTGTGTGTGGTTTGGACATGGAATGTATTGTGTGTGTGGTTTGGACATGGAATGTATTGTGTGTGTGGTTTGGACATGGAATGTATTGTGTGTGTGGTTTGGACATGGAATGTATTGTGTGTGTGTGGTTTGGACATGGAATGTATTGTGTGTGTGGTTTGGACATGGAATGTATTGTGTGTGTGGTTTGGACATGGAATGTATTGTGTGTGTGTGGTTTGGACATGGAATGTATTGTGTGTTTGGTTTGGACATGGAATGTATTGTGTGTGTGTGTGGTTTGGACATGGAATGTATTGTGTGTGTGGTTTGGACATGGAATGTATTGTGTGTGTGGTTTGGACATGGAATGTATTGTGTGTGTGGTTTGGACATGGAATGTATTGTGTGTGTGGTTTGGACATGGAATGTATTGTGTGTGTGGTTTGGACATGGAATGTATTGTGTGTGTGTGGTTTGGACATGGAATGTATTGTGTGTGTGGTTTGGACATGGAATGTATTGTGTGTGTGTGTGGTTTGGACATGGAATGTATAGTGTGTGTGGTTTGGACATGGAATGTATTGTGTGTGTGGTTTGGACATGGAATGTATTGTGTGTGTGTGGTTTGGACATGGAATGTATTGTGTGTGTGGTTTGGACATGGAATGTATTGTGTGTGTGGTTTGGACATGGAATGTATTGTGTGTGTGTGGTTTGGACATGGAATGTATTGTGTGTGTGTGGTTTGGACATGGAATGTATTGTGTGTGTGTGGTTTGGACATGGAATGCATTGTGTGTGTGTGGTTTGGACATGGAATGTATTGTGTGTGTGTGGTTTGGACATGGAATGTATTGTGTGTGTGTGTGTGGTTTGGACATGGAATGTATTGTGTGTGTGTGGTTTGGACATGGAATGTATTGTGTGTGTGTGGTTTGGACATGGAATGTATTGTGTGTGTGTGTGGTTTGGACATGGAATGTATTGTGTGTGTGGTTTGGACATGGAATGTATTGTGTGTGTGGTTTGGACATGGAATGTATTGTGTGTGTGGTTTGGACATGGAATGTATTGTGTGTGTGTGTGGTTTGGACATGGAATGTATTGTGTGTGTGTGGTTTGGACATGGAATGTATTGTGTGTGTGTGGTTTGGACATGGAATGTATTGTGTGTGTGTGGTTTGGACATGGAATGCATTGTGTGTGTGTGGTTTGGACATGGAATGTATTGTGTGTGTGTGTGGTTTGGACATGGAATGTATTGTGTGTGTGTGGTTTGGACATGGTTTGGACATGGAATGTATTGTGTGTGTGTGGTTTGGACATGGAATGTATTGTGTGTGTGGTTTGGACATGGAATGTATTGTGTGTGTGGTTTGGACATGGAATGTATTGTGTGTGTGTGTGGTTTGGACATGGAATGTATTGTGTGTGTGTGTGGTTTGGACATGGAATGTATTGTGTGTGTGGTTTGGACATGGAATGCATTGTGTGTGTGTGGTTTGGACATGGAATGTATTGTGTGTGTGTGTGGTTTGGACATGGAATGTATTGTGTGTGTGTGGTTTGGACATGGAATGTATTGTGTGTGTGGTTTGGACATGGAATGTATTGTGTGTGTGGTTTGGACATGGAATGTATTGTGTGTGTGTGGTTTGGACATGGAATGTATTGTGTGTGTGGTTTGGACATGGAATGTATTGTGTGTGTGGTTTGGACATGGAATGCATTGTGTGTGTGGTTTGGACATGGAATGTATTGTGTGTGTGGTTTGGACATGGAATGTATTGTGTGTGTGGTTTGGACATGGAATGCATTGTGTGTGTGGTTTGGACATGGAATGTATTGTGTGTGTGGTTTGGACATGGAATGTATTGTGTGTGTGTGTGGTTTGGACATGGAATGTATTGTGTGTGTGGTTTGGACATGGAATGTATTGTGTGTGTGTGGTTTGGACATGGAATGTATTGTGTGTGTGTGTGGTTTGGACATGGAATGTATTGTGTGTGTGGTTTGGACATGGAATGCATTGTGTGTGTGGTTTGGACATGGAATGTATTGTGTGTGTGTGGTTTGGACATGGAATGTATTGTGTGTGTGTGTGGTTTGGACATGGAATGTATTGTGTGTGTGTGGTTTGGACATGGAATGTATTGTGTGTGTGTGGTTTGGACATGGAATGTATTGTGTGTGTGTGTGGTTTGGACATGGTTTGGACATGGAATGTATTGTGTGTGTGTGTGGTTTGGACATGGAATGTATTGTGTGTGTGTGGTTTGGACATGGAATGTATTGTGTGTGTGTGGTTTGGACATGGAATGTATTGTGTGTGTGTGGTTTGGACATGGAATGTATTGTGTGTGTGTGGTTTGGACATGGAATGTATTGTGTGTGTGCTTTGGACATGGAATGTATTGTGTGTGTGTGGTTTGGACATGGAATGTATTGTGTGTGTGGTTTGGACATGGAATGTATTGTGTGTGTGGTTTGGACATGGAATGTATTGTGTGTGTGTGGTTTGGACATGGTTTGGACATGGAATGTATTGTGTGTGTGTGGTTTGGACATGGAATGTATTGTGTGTGTGGTTTGGACATGGAATGTATTGTGTGTGTGTGGTTTGGACATGGAATGTATTGTGTGTGTGTGTGGTTTGGACATGGAATGTATTGTGTGTGTGTGGTTTGGACATGGAATGTATTGTGTGTGTGGTTTGGACATGGAATGCATTGTGTGTGTGTGTGGTTTGGACATGGAATGTATTGTGTGTGTGGTTTGGACATGGAATGTATTGTGTGTGTGTGTGGTTTGGACAGGGAATGCATTGTGTGTGTGGTTTGGACATGGAATGTATTGTGTGTGTGTGTGGTTTGGACAGGGAATGCATTGTGTGTGTGGTTTGGACATGGAATGTATTGTGTGTGTGTGGTTTGGACATGGAATGTATTGTGTGTGTGGTTTGGACATGGAATGTATTGTGTGTGTGTGGTTTGGACATGGAATGTATTGTGTGTGTGTGGTTTGGACATGGAATGTATTGTGTGTGTGGTTTGGACATGGAATGTATTGTGTGTGTGTGGTTTGGACATGGAATGTATTGTGTGTTTGGTTTGGACATGGAATGTATTGTGTGTGTGTGTGGTTTGGACATGGAATGTATTGTGTGTGTGTGTGGTTTGGACAGGGAATGCATTGTGTGTGTGGTTTGGACATGGAATGTATTGTGTGTGTGTGGTTTGGACATGGAATGTATTGTGTGTGTGGTTTGGACATGGAATGTATTGTGTGTGTGTGGTTTGGACATGGAATGTATTGTGTGTGTGTGGTTTGGACATGGAATGTATTGTGTGTGTGGTTTGGACATGGAATGTATTGTGTGTGTGTGGTTTGGACATGGAATGTATTGTGTGTTTGGTTTGGACATGGAATGTATTGTGTGTGTGTGTGGTTTGGACATGGAATGTATTGTGTGTGTGGTTTGGACATGGAATGTATTGTGTGTGTGGTTTGGACATGGAATGTATTGTGTGTGTGGTTTGGACATGGAATGTATTGTGTGTGTGGTTTGGACATGGAATGTATTGTGTGTGTGGTTTGGACATGGAATGTATTGTGTGTGTGGTTTGGACATGGAATGTATTGTGTGTGTGTGGTTTGGACATGGAATGTATTGTGTGTGTGGTTTGGACATGGAATGTATTGTGTGTGTGTGTGGTTTGGACATGGAATGTATAGTGTGTGTGGTTTGGACATGGAATGTATTGTGTGTGTGGTTTGGACATGGAATGTATTGTGTGTGTGTGGTTTGGACATGGAATGTATTGTGTGTGTGGTTTGGACATGGAATGTATTGTGTGTGTGGTTTGGACATGGAATGTATTGTGTGTGTGTGGTTTGGACATGGAATGTATTGTGTGTGTGTGGTTTGGACATGGAATGTATTGTGTGTGTGTGGTTTGGACATGGAATGCATTGTGTGTGTGTGGTTTGGACATGGAATGTATTGTGTGTGTGTGGTTTGGACATGGAATGTATTGTGTGTGTGTGTGGTTTGGACATGGAATGTATTGTGTGTGTGGTTTGGACATGGAATGTATTGTGTGTGTGTGTGGTTTGGACATGGAATGTATTGTGTGTGTGGTTTGGACATGGAATGTATTGTGTGTGTGTGTGGTTTGGACATGGAATGTATTGTGTGTGTGTGGTTTGGACATGGAATGTATTGTGTGTGTGGTTTGGACATGGAATGTATTGTGTGTGTGTGTGGTTTGGACATGGAATGTATTGTGTGTGTGTGGTTTGGACATGGAATGTATTGTGTGTGTGTGGTTTGGACATGGAATGTATTGTGTGTGTGTGGTTTGGACATGGAATGTATTGTGTGTGTGGTTTGGACATGGAATGTATTGTGTGTGTGGTTTGGACATGGAATGTATTGTGTGTGTGTGGTTTGGACATGGAATGTATTGTGTGTGTGTGGTTTGGACATGGAATGTATTGTGTGTGTGTGGTTTGGACATGGAATGTATTGTGTGTGTGTGGTTTGGACATGGAATGTATTGTGTGTGTGGTTTGGACATGGTTTGGACATGGAATGTATTGTGTGTGTGTGGTTTGGACATGGAATGTATTGTGTGTGTGGTTTGGACATGGAATGCATTGTGTGTGTGGTTTGGACATGGAATGTATTGTGTGTGTGGTTTGGACATGGAATGTATTGTGTGTGTGGTTTGGACATGGAATGTATTGTGTGTGTGTGTGGTTTGGACATGGAATGTATTGTGTGTGTGTGGTTTGGACATGGAATGTATTGTGTGTGTGGTTTGGACATGGAATGTATTGTGTGTGTGTGTGGTTTGGACATGGTTTGGACATGGAATGTATTGTGTGTGTGTGGTTTGGACATGGAATGTATTGTGTGTGTGGTTTGGACATGGAATGTATTGTGTGTGTGTGGTTTGGACATGGAATGTATTGTGTGTGTGTGTGGTTTGGACATGGAATGTATTGTGTGTGTGTGGTTTGGACATGGTTTGGACATGGAATGTATTGTGTGTGTGTGGTTTGGACATGGAATGTATTGTGTGTGTGTGGTTTGGACATGGAATGTATTGTGTGTGTGGTTTGGACATGGAATGTATTGTGTGTGTGTGGTTTGGACATGGAATGTATTGTGTGTGTGTGGTTTGGACATGGAATGTATTGTGTGTGTGTGGTTTGGATATGGAATGTATTGTGTGTGTGGTTTGGACATGGTTTGGACATGGAATGCATTGTGTGTGTGTGTGGTTTGGACATGGAATGTATTGTGTGTGTGGTTTGGACATGGAATGTATTGTGTGTGTGTGTGGTTTGGACATGGAATGTATTGTGTGTGTGTGTGGTTTGGACATGGAATGTATTGTGTGTGTGTGGTTTGGACATGGAATGCATTGTGTGTGTGTGGTTTGGACATGGAATGTATTGTGTGTGTGTGGTTTGGACATGGAATGTATTGTGTGTGTGTGTGGTTTGGACAGGGAATGCATTGTGTGTGTGGTTTGGACATGGAATGTATTGTGTGTGTGTGATTTGGACATGGAATGTATTGTGTGTGTGTGGTTTGGACATGGAATGCATTGTGTGTGTGTGGTTTGGACATGGAATGTATTGTGTGTGTGGTTTGGACATGGTTTGGACATGGAATGTATTGTGTGTGTGGTTTGGACATGGAATGTATTGTGTGTGTGGTTTGGACATGGAATGTATTGTGTGTGTGGTTTGGACATGGAATGTATTGTGTGTGTGGTTTGGACATGGTTTGGACATGGTTTGGACATGGAATGTATTGTGTGTGTGGTTTGGACATGGAATGTATTGTGTGTGTGTGGTTTGGACATGGAATGTATTGTGTGTGTGGTTTGGACATGGAATGTATTGTGTGTGTGTGGTTTGGACATGGAATGTATTGTGTGTGTGTGGTTTGGACATGGAATGTATTGTGTGTGTGGTTTGGACATGGAATGTATTGTGTGTGTGTGTGGTTTGGACATAGAATGTATTGTGTGTGTGGTTTGGACATGGAATGTATTGTGTGTGTGGTTTGGACATGGAATGTATTGTGTGTGTGTGCTTTGGACATGGAATGTATTGTGTGTGTGTGGTTTGGACATGGAATGTATTGTGTGTGTGTGGTTTGGACATGGAATGTATTGTGTGTGTGTGTGGTTTGGACATGGAATGTATTGTGTGTGTGTGTGGTTTGGACATGGAATGTATTGTGTGTGTGTGGTTTGGACATGGAATGTATTGTGTGTGTGGTTTGGACATGGAATGTATTGTGTGTGTGGTTTGGACATGGAATGCATTGTGTGTGTGTGCTTTGGACATGGTTTGGACATGGAATGCATTGTGTGTGTGGTT
>NC_134895.1:55468400-55488400 GCF_041734735.1 Babylonia areolata | reverse complement strand
CTTTTCCTCCTCCTCCTCCTCCTTCTTCGCCTTCTTCTTTTTCTTGTTATTCTTGTTGTTCCGCTGCTCCACCTTGCTCATACTTTTCCTCTTCTTCATTTTCTTCTCTTTTAAAACTCGTCCTCTTTTTCATCGTGTACGAGTTCTCCCATCTATCTATCCATCTATTTTCTACCTCATGCCCGCCATGAAGGCCAGATGGCAGCAGATTAAATCATGGTGTCCCTCTCTCCTCAGCACGTCGTCTGACTGGAAGTGATCCAGGTCATCCACTTTTTATTGGGGGTCCATTGCTCACCTGCAGCTTCTGTTTGGCCTTTGATCTTTGCTCCGTCACTAGTGTGGGGGAGAGACATCTATCTATCTATCTGTCTGTCTCTCTCTCTATCTATCTATCTATCTATCTATCTATCTATCTATCTATCTGTCTGTCTGTCTCTCTCTCTCTCTATCTATCTATCTATCTGTCTGTTTGTCTGTCTGTCTGTCTATCTATCTATCTATCTGTTTAGATAGGTAGATAGATACAGATATTGACAGATTTATAGATGCAGATATTAGACAGAGATAGATGACAGAGAGAGAGAGAGAGAGAACGAACGAACGAACGAACGAAGTTTTTTATTGAGGGAAGTGGAATAAGCATACATGTGCTTTTTTTCATCCAGCCCTCAGGGCAAATGGAAAATGAAAATGAATCAAAACATCCACAAAGTAGCAAAGAGATGAAGAAATAAAGACATGACATTCACATTCACATTTAAACATCTACATAATAAACATGTACATCTACATAATCATGATACAAACATCATCATATCATGAAGGAAAAAGATCAAACCATGCACCCCCTCCCCCCCCCAAAAAAAAAAAGAAAAAAAAAAGAAAAAAGAAAAAAAAAGAACAAGAAAACAACAAAAAAACCAAAAAACCAACAACAAAAAAAAACACACAGCCCCTCCCAAGCCTCCCCCCCCCTGCCCCCCCCCCCCCCCCTCCCCTCCCCCCCCCCAAAAAAGTATTCAGGACATTGATTGTGGTTGTATATCATTAAGTAGTGCGATAGCGGTTAGACATACAATTAAACTATATATGCGTATTCAATAAGATAAAGTCAAGTTAAGTAGGATTGTTGACATAATTGTCCATAAGGCGTGTATGGTAATGTTTTTTGAATTCTTGAATGCTTTTCTGAACATTAAGATTGGATGAAATATTGTTCCATAAACAGCCTCCTGAATAAATGAGACTGGATTTAAACAGAGAGAGAGAGAGAGAGACAGAGACAGAGACAGAGACAGAGAGAGAGAGAGAAATCCAGACAGACACAGACAAACAGACAGACAGACAGAGACAGAGACAGAGACAGGCAGAGACAGAGAAGGAAGATGAGCGAAACAACCCGCTCAGAACATGGAAAAATCAAAGAAGTGTTAAACTTTGAACTGTCTGAGAGCGGCATGCCAAAAAGCCGCTTACACTTACCTAAAAATGTCTTGCCTTCTCTGTCTGTCAGTCTGTTTATGGTCATAGCACGTTAAAACATCCGAGTCAAAACCTCTCTCTCTCTCTTCCTCCCCCCTCCTCTCTCTCTCTCTCCGCCTCCCTCCCCACTTCCACCCTCCCTCCCCACCCCCCCTCTCTCTCTCTCACTAACTGGTGTATCGTGGTTGGGGGTACATCCGTTTGTGTATGTTTGTGCGTGTATGTGTGTGTGTGTGTGTGTGTGTGTGTGTGTGTGTGCGTGCGTGCATGTGTGCGTGTGTGTGTGCGCGTGCACGTGCATGTATGTGTGCGCGCATGTGTGTATGTGTGTGTGTGTGTGTGTGTGTGTGTGTGTGTGTGTGTGTGTGTGTGTGTGTGTGCCCTCCCCTCCCGACAGGAAGACGGGGTGACATTTCACAGAGCCCGGGGAGATGAGACAGCGGAGGATTGGCACTGGTGGTGTGTGGTGATGAGATGATGGCACAGAGAGAGAGGATTGGCACTGGTGGTGTGTGGTGATGAGATGATGGCACAGAGAGAGAGGATTGGCACTGGTGGTGTGTGGTGATGAGATGATGGCACAGAGAGAGAGGATTGGCACTGGTGGTGTGTGGTGATGAGATGATGGCACAGAGAGAGAGGATTGGCACTGGTGGTGTGTGGTGATGAGATGATGGCACAGAGAGAGAGGATTGGCACTGGTGGTGTGTGGTGATGAGATGATTGCACAGAGAGAGAGGATTGGCACTGGTGGTGTGTGGTGATGAGATGATGGCACAGAGAGAGAGGATTGGCACTGGTGGTGTGTGGTGATGAGATGATGGCACAGAGAGAGGGTTGGCACTGGTGGTGTGTGGTGATGAGATGATGGCACAGAGAGAGAGGATTGGCACTGGTGGTGTGTGGTGATGAGATGATGGCACAGAGAGAGGGTTGGCACTGGTGGTGTGTGGTGATGAGATGATGGCACACAGAGAGAGGATTGGCACTGGTGGTGTGTGGTGATGAGATGATGGCACAGAGAGAGGGTTGGCACTGGTGGTGTGTGGTGATGAGATGATGGCACAGAGAGAGAGGATTGGCACTGGTGGTGTGTGGTGATGAGATGATTGCACAGAGAGAGAGGATTGGCACTGGTGGTGTGTGGTGATGAGATGATTGCACAGAGAGAGAGGATTGGCACTGGTGGTGTGTGGTGATGAGATGATGGCACAGAGAGGGAGAGGATTGGCACTGGTGGTGTGTGGTGATGAGATGATGGCACAGAGAGAGAGGATTGGCACTGGTGGTGTGTGGTGATGAGATGATGGCACAGAGAGGGAGAGGATTGGCACTGGTGGTGTGTGGTGATGAGATGATGGCACAGAGAGAGAGGGAGGGAGGGAGGGAGGGAGGGAGAGAGGGAGAAAGACAGGGAGAGGATTGGCACTGGTGGTGTGTGGTGATGAGATGATGGCACAGAGAGAGTGAGAGAGGGAGGGAGGGAGGGAGAGGATTGGCACTGGTGGTGTGTGGTGATGAGATATCATTTAATTTCCTACATCTTCTTCTCTCGTTCCCTCTGTGTGTGTTTCCGTTCTCTCTCTCTCCCCCATCTCTCTCTCTTTCCCCCATCTCTGTTAAATGCATCAACTTTGATAACCATATTCGTGTACCTCTGTCCTGCTTTCCCTCCCACCGCTCAACTCAAATTTCTCTAGGTCTGTTCAACGCCCAGTCAGTTGGTCCTCGCCCCAAACGCTCAGCGATCAACGAACATCTGCTCTCAGTCAGCCTCGACATCCTGTGTATCACAGAAACTTGGCTTCGCAATACTGGGGATGAAGCTAAGTGTCGAGATCTCGCTCCCCCTGGCTACACTACCACCTCCTTCCCTCGTGTTACAACAACTTGCGGGGGAGGAATCGCCTTCGTTGTGTCAGACAGGCTGCTCCCACACACAACGTACACATCTGCCTTTCCCTTCAACCATGCCTCATTCGAACTGGCCCAGCTTTCACTGTCGCTGCCACATTCCCACCTCAATGTGTTCTGCCTCTACCGTCCGCCACCAAACAAGAAAAATAAACTTTCTGATACGATGTTCATAGAACAGTTTCCGGACTTCTTAGAATACGCTAATAGTTTACCAGGCTCTCTACTTATTGTTGGTGACTTTAATTTTCATTTTGATTCACCCACACAGTTTTATACCTCTAAATTACTTGAAATTATCAGTTTGTTCGATCTTAACCAGTCTGTAACCGAGCCTACACACAATCGTGGTCACATCGTCGATTGGGTGTTGCACAGAAATGAGGACTGCCTCCTGAAGTCTACCACCGTCGATCACACCCTGTCCTCCGACCATCACAGTGTGACGTGTCATCTGAACCTCACCAAACCTCCCACGCCCCGTGTGTATAGGGAGGTGCGCACACTGACCTCAATTGACTTAGACTTATTTAAAGCTGACCTGCTGACTAATATCCCTTTTGAGCCGACTGCTGACCAGCTATCCACTGTCCTACGCGCTGCACTCGACAGGCACGCCCCGTCGACTCGGCGCCTGATCTCCAATCGTCCCCCGTCGCCTTGGTACAACACCGTGGGACCAGAGCTGTTGGAGGCCAAGCGGGAGAGAAGAAGAGCTGAGAGGCACTGGCGCGCCACTAGTTTGACCATCAGTAGGGACATTTTTCAGACAGCCAGGAATAATGTAACAAACATTGTTGACAGGGCAAAGTCAAAGTTCTACTCTTCCAAAATACTTGCATGCACCACAGCCAAACAGCTTTTCAACGCTACGAACAATCTACTAGGTAAAATGAAAAACACTCCTCTCCCTACAACATTTTCGGCGCAGGAACTCCCTCAAAAGTTTTCTGACTTCTTCACCGGCAAAATATCATGCATTCGTGAGAAGCTTGACTCTGTTGTGTCTCCTTCTTCACCCGTTCAAGAACGCGTGTACAGTGGTCCTGTTTTACATTGTTTCCAACCGGTTACTGAAGATTTTGTGAAGAAAGTGTGTCTGAGCGCTTGTCCGAAATCCTGTGAGCTTGACCCTGTCCCGTCTTCTTCGTTGGTTGAATGTATTGATGTTCTACTGCCACATATTACTCATGTCATCAATTCTTCCTTGCTGTCTGGTTGTTTCCCTGAAAGCTTCAAGTCTGCTATTGTACGTCCACTCATCAAGAAACCATCTTTGGATCATAATTGTTTGAAAAATTATCGACCTGTCTCTAATCTGTCATTTTTATCAAAACTGCTAGAAAAGATCATATTGTCTCAGCTCTTAGCTCATCTGGAGCAGAATGGCTTACTTAATTCCCACCAGTCAGCTTATAGACGTGGTCATAGTTGCGAAACAGCCCTTCTTAGAATAGTGAATGATTTGCTTTCGGGATTTGATGAGGATAAGATATCTGTTCTCGCTCTCTTAGATTTGTCAGCAGCTTTTGACACTATCGACCACTCTATCCTCTTGAACAGACTTAAAACTTCCTTTGGTATTCGTGACACTGCACTAGCATGGATCACGTCTTACCTGTCAGATCGTACACAGAAAGTGTGTGTAAATGGTACATACTCTAGAGTATCTGCCTTGAAATATGGTGTCCCACAAGGGTCCGTCCTAGGTCCTGTTCTTTTCGTGCTGTATGCGGCTCCTGTGTCGGATGTCATCAGTCATCATGCGATGTCGCATGAGAGCTTTGCTGATGACACACAACTTTATCAGTCGGCTTCCATAGCTGAATTTGATGCACTGGTGACTCAAACACAGGAGTGCATTGCTGGCCTAAAGGACTGGATGACTCTCAACAAGCTGCAATTAAATGATGATAAGACTGAATTGATGATAACCTGTCCAAAGAAGTTTCGTCAACATCCTTCCTTTCCTGACTCTGTTCTGATCAATAGCACACCTGTTTCACTTTCTCCCTCTGTTCGCAGTCTTGGTGTAATCCTGGACCAGTCTCTTTCCTTCCAACAGCACATTTCGAATATCTGTAAAGTTGCCTATTTGGAACTGCGTAGAATCAGCTCTATCCGCCACTATCTCTCAACCGATGCAACCAAGACACTTGTATGCTCTCTGGTTCTCTCAAGATTGGATTACTGCAACTCTCTTTTGGCCGGCCTTCCCAAATACCTGTTAGACAGACTCCAACGAATTCAGAATAACGCTGCCAGACTCATTTGCAGAGCTTCTAAATTTGACCATGTTTCTCCTCTCCTTCAGTCTCTCCACTGGTTGCCTGTTTCTGATCGAATAGACTATAAGCTATCCACTTTGACCTTTTCTGCAGTCAACGGATCTGGCCCCAAGTATCTTTCTGAACTCCTCCATATCTATACCCCGTCTCGCCAGCTCCGTTCTTCCTCTGATACTCGACTTCTCAGGATACCTCACGTCAGAAGTAAGACCTATGGACACAGATCGTTTTCTTTTCAATCGCCAAAGACGTGGAACAAGCTCCCTAATAACCTCCGTCATTCTGATTCCCTCGCATCTTTTAAATCTCGTCTCAAAACTCACCTTTTCCCTCAGCAATAAGTTCAATTGTGGCAGGTCCACAACTACATGCATGTATATGAATGTGTATTGTGTGTGCGTGTGTTTATGTAAGTTTGTGCCTGCCTATGTGTGCGTATGTGTTAGGGTAGCTGTTAGATACACATGTATGTTAAAATGTATGTATGCAGTGTGTGTGTGTGCGTGCGTGCGTGCGTGTGTGTGTGCGCGTGCGTGCGTGCGTGTGTGTGTGTGTGTGTGTGTGTGTGTGTGTGTGTGTGTGTGTGTGTGTGGTCACATTTTGGTGTGTGTATGTAACATAGATATAATGTTTTATGTTATCAAAAGCGTTTTTGTAAAGCACCTAGAGCAGATTTCTGGATAGTGTGCTATATAAGTATCCATTATTATTATTATTATTATTATCTCTCTCTCTCCCCATCTCTCTCTCTCTCCTCCATCGCTCTCTCTCTCTCCCCATCTCTCTCTCTCCCCCATCTCTTTCCCCCATCTCTCTCTCTCTCTCTCCCCATCTCTCTCTCTCTCCACCTCTTTCTCTCTCTCTTCCTCTCTCTCTCTCTCTCTCTCTCTCTCTCTCTCTCTCTCTCTCTCTCTCTCTCTCTCTCTCTCTCTCTCTCTCTCCCATCTCTCTCTGTGTATTTCTGTGTTTTTTTATCTAACTCTTCCCCCCAGTCTCTCTCTATGTTTCTCTCTGTATTTCTGTCTGTCTGTCTCTCTCCCACCTCGCTCTCTCTGTCTCTCTCTTCCCAACCTCTCTCTGTCTCTCTCTCTGTCTCTGTCTCTCTCTCCCCAACCTCTCTGTGTCTCTCTGTGTCTCTCTCCCTGTCTCTCTCCCTTTCCCCCACCTCTCTCTCTCTCTCTTTCCCACGTGAGCTCACTCCCACCTTTTCTCTTCGCATCATCTGTGCGTTCAGTGTTCCAGTCCTGGATACGTTTAACGTTTCATTGAACATCAATCGACACAAGAATTCATACCCCACCTCTGTCTGTCTGTCTGTGTCTATATATCTCCCTCCATCTCCCGTCTCTCTCTCCTCTCCCCCTTCCTGGAATACTTGTTCCTCTCTTCGTCAGTGTAACGTGCCTGGATACCATTGTGAAGAAAGGGGTCGACAACACGGTGTTCAGATAATTCCTTGGCTACAGGTGACTGTCATGTGTCACTGTCTCTCCGCCACCTCTCTCTCTCTCTCTCTCCCTCTCTATCTCCCTCTCTCTCCGCCACCTCTCTCTCTATATATATCGGCCCCAAAACAGAACCTTGAGGTACACCATATTTGATAGATGATAATGAGGAATGAGACCTATCTGCTGATACTATTTGTTTTCTTTCGGACAGAAATGATGATAGGAGTTCCAAAGCTTTCAAAGAAAATCCATAAAGCTTTAACTTTTTTAACAGGAGTGAATGGTCAATTACATCAAATGCCTTAGCAAAGTCTACAATTAAAACACCACTTATTTCTTTATTGTTAATGTTAGTAAGAGAGAGAGAGAGAGAGAGAGAGAGAGAGAGAGAGAGAGAGACAGAGACAGAGACAGAGACAGAGACAGAGACAGAGAGACAGACAGACAGACACAGAGATACAGACAGGCAGACAGACAGACACAGAGACACAGAGAGACTGGACATTGGAGTTATCTGTCGTCATTACCAAGAAAGGTCTTTAACGAGGGGGCAACAACTACGGTGGACACATTTTCGCGTAGCGTCAACAGATAACACAATGCTATAGTTGTTCTTTCAACCATTCGATTGATTTTAATTCATGAAAATTGGCAATGACTGAAAACACTTAAGCCACATCCTGACAAAAGACTCAAAGAAAATACACACACACACACACACACACACACACACACACACACACACACACACACACACACACACACACACACACACACACACAGGGACAGAGAGACAGAGACAGAGAGAAGCAGAGATGTTGGCGAAACAAGATAACAGGGACAGAGAAACAGCAGTGAGGTCCTCCCACAAAACCTGCCTGACCTCGCCCTGTACAGAGAACAGTACGGTTGATAAGGCTTGTCACCAGTCTGCTGTTGTATGGTCAGGGGTTTTAGTCAGGTCGTCAATTGTCAAGAAATGGTTACTTGGATGTTTACAGATCAGGGTGTGGACTTACCTTAAAGTGACCAGTGACGTTGCAGATAAATGGTCATTGGTTAACTGCTGCATGCTGAAGGTTCAAGGTTCCACAGTACTTTATGACCATCGTGGTAGTGAATTCAGATCCACTGTGTCAAGGGCTGGGCAGGGCTGGGCTTACGAAGGCAGTGAATTCAGATCCACTGTGTCAAGGGCTGGGCTTAGGAAGGCAGTGAATTCAGATCCACTGTGTCAAGGGCTGGGCTTAGGAAGGCAGTGAATTCAGATCCACTGTGTCAAGGGCTGGGCTTACGAAGGCAGTGAATTCAGATCCACTGTGTCAAGGGCTGGGCTTAGGAAGGCAGTGAATTCAGATCCACTGTGTCAAGGGCTGGGCTTAGGAAGGCAGTGAATTCAGATCCACTGTGTCAAGGGCTGGGCTTAGGAAGGCAGTGAATTCAGATCCACTGTGTCAAGGGCTGGGCTTAGGAAGGCAGTGAATTCAGATCCACTGTGTCAAGGGCTGGGCTTAGGAAGGCAGTGAATTCAGATCCACTGTGTCAAGGGCTGGGCTTAGGAAGGCAGTGAATTCAGATCCACTGTGTCAAGGGCTGGGCTTAGGAAGGCAGTGAATTCAGATCCACTGTGTCAAGGGCTGGGCTTAGGAAGGCAGTGAATTCAGATCCACTGTGTCACGGGCTCGGCTTAGGAAGGCAGTGAATTCAGATCCACTGTGTCAAAGGCTCGGCTTAGGAAGGCAGTGAATTCAGATCCACTGTGTCAAAGGCTGGTCTTAGGAAGGCGGGGCCCAATCCTCTCCCTCCGCCGTTTCAACCTTCCCCAACCAGGTCAATAAAGCAACTTCTTTCATCACAACAGTATTCAGCAACCCGGTCTTTATTCAATAAAGCAACTTCTTTCATCACAACAGTATTCAGCAACCCGGTCTTTATTCAATAAAGCAACTTCTTTCATCACAACAGTATTCAGCAACCCGGTCTTTATTCAATAAAGCAACTTCTTTCATCACAACAGTATTCAGCAACCCGGTCTTTATTCAATAAAGCAACTTCTTTCATCACAACAGTATTCAGCAACCCGGTCTTTATTCAATAAAGCAACTTCTTTCATCACAACAGTATTCAGCAACCCGGTCTTTAATCAATAAAGCAACTTCTTTCATCACAACAGTATTCAGCAAGCCGGGCGGTCCTTTCACGAGACAGATGTATGTTGAAATAATGATAATAATAATAATAATGATAATAATAATAATAATGATAATAATAATAATATCGTCTACTTACAAGGCGCAAGCTCCACACAGATGGGCTCTAAGCGCCTCACCTGAAGCAGCAGCGGGACATATAAAACAGCGCGTTATACAACAAAAATAAAACAGTGCGTTATACAACAAAAATAAAACAGTGCATTATACAACAAAAATAAAACAGCGCGTTATACAACAAAAATAAAACAGTGCATTATACAACAAAAATAAAACAGTGCGTTATACAACAAAAATAAAACAGTGCGTTATACAACAAAAATAAAACAGTGCATTATACAACAAAAATAAAACAGCGCATTATACAACAAAAATAAAACAGTGCATTATACAACAAAAATAAAACAGTGCATTATACAACAAAAATAAAACAGTGCATTATACAACAAAAATAAAACAGTGCGTTATACAACAAAAATAAAACAGTGCGTTATACAACAAAAATAAAACAGTGCGTTATACAACAAAAATAAAACAGTGCATTATACAACAAAAATAAAACAGTGCGTTATACAACAAAAATAAAACAGTGCGTTATACAACAAAAATAAAACAGTGCATTATACAACAAAAATAAAACAGTGCGTTATACAACAAAAATAAAACAGTGCATTATACAACAAAAATAAAACAGTGCGTTATACAACAAAAATAAAACAGCGCGTTATACAACAAAAATAAAACAGTGCGTTATACAACAAAAATAAAACAGTGCGTTATACAACAAAAATAAAACAGTGCATTATACAACAAAAATAAAACAGTGCGTTATACAACAAAAATAAAACAGTGCATTATACAACAAAAATAAAACAGTGCATTATACAACAAAAATAAAACAGTGCATTATACAACAAAAATAAAACAGTGCGTTATACAACAAAAATAAAACAGTGCGTTATACAACAAAAATAAAACAGTGCGTTATACAACAAAAATAAAACTGCATTATACAACAAAAATAAAACAGTGCGTTATACAACAAAAATAAAACAGTGCATTATACAACAAAAATAAAACAGTGCATTATACAACAAAAATAAAACAGTGCGTTATACAACAAAAATAAAACAGTGCATTATACAACAAAAATAAAACAGTGCATTATACAACAAAAGAGCACATGAAGACATAATAGCGGAAAACAAGATCAGTATCCACCAATACATTACTACTACTACAAATTGCAGACATATGAAAAATCGCAGGTTAAAGGCACAGCACACACACACACACACACACACACACACACACACACACACACACACACACACACACACACACACACACACACACACACACACAGACACACACACACACACACACACACACACACGTGCGCCTTGCTTGTTTAAACACCATATATGAAAAATCGCAGGTTAAAGGCAGGCACAACACACACGCACACACACACACACACACACACACACACACACACACACGTGCGCCTTGCTTGTTTAAACACCATATATGAAAAATCGCAGGTTAAAGGCAGGCACAACACACACACACACACACACACACACACACACACACGTGCGCCTTGCTTGTTTAAACACCAACCCCAAGCACACACACCCCAGTAATACCACAATGGAAGGGAAACACGCAGGGAACTCACTGATACGGCACGCGTATCTCGGACATGTGTTGTACGCTCGCTACGTGGAGACAACGTGGGGGTGCATGCTTTCTCCACAGTGATTTAAAAAAAAATCATTATTTTATTTTTAGAGTTTGAAAATGACGGAAGTTATGACATTGTGTTGGTGACTGAGTGTTACTGAGTGAGTGAGGAGACAGACAGGAGGAAAGAAATAAACAGTGAGTTCACTTCAGTCCTCAGTCTGCCACTCTCAGCAAACAGAAAAACAGACACGAGGAATTTCCCCCTGAACCAGTTATAATTATAAAGACAACATGAATTTTTTTTTTTCACTCACACACTCTTTTCGCTTTGCATAACAGTTATTTCAATTATGGTTTTTTTTCTGAACAAATTTCTTGAGTGTCCCAATTCACGAGTCTCTCCGTGCACCGCTGCTCTTTGCTTGATCCAGTCCACAGGATCGCACCCAGTCCTAGGCCGACCAGTAACAGTCTTCTCACAGTGACCATGTCAATGTCCACCCCACAATGTCCACCCCACAATGTCCACCCCCCACAATGTCCACCCCACAATGTCCACCCCACACGGCTCGTGGGACACTCGGGCACCTCCTCATCCGTTGAACACCAGTGCCACAGGGGGTCCCTCCACTCCGTGGCCGGTCAACATGGGGCCCTGATAACTTTTAGGTCTTGGCACACTCCATTTAAATCTCTTCCTTCCTTCACTCTGAATAAACCTGTGGCTAATCCTCTTCACACTGAATAAACCTGTGGCTAACCCTCTTCACACTGAATAAACCTGTGGCTGATCCTCTTCACACTGAATAAACCTGTGGCTAACCCTCTTCACACTGAATAAACCTGTGGCTAACCCTCTTCACTCTAAATAAACCTGTGGCTAATCCTCTTCACTCTGAATAAACCTGTGGCTGATCCTCTTCACACTGAATAAACCTGTGGCTAACCCTCTTCACACTGAATAAACCTGTGGCTAACCCTCTTCACACTGAATAAACCTGTGGCTAACCCTCTTCACACTGAATAAACCTGTGGCTGATCCTCTTCACACTGAATAAACCTGTGGCTAACCCTCTTCACACTGAATAAACCTGTGGCTAACCCTCTTCACTGTTCCCCCTTCATGTCACCGCCCCCTTTGTTCTTTTCTGACAGTTACTGCCCTCCATTGATCACCCTGTCACGCCGCTCGTGCAGTCATACAGTTTTCCTAAACACACACACACACACACACACACACTCACACACACACACACACACCACACACACACACACACACACACACACACTCACACACACACACACACTCACACACACACACATACACACACACACCACACACACACTCACACGCACTCACACACACATACACACATACACTCACACACACACACACACACACAACCGACTGAACAGCCCAGAGCCACAGCACTTTGTAGTTAAGAGGTGTAGTATTGATTGATCACCACCCTCCACCCTCCGTAGCCACCCACCCCCCTCCACACCCACCTCTCCCACCCCTCTGTCTCTTTCTCACCTGCAGTCTCACAAACTGGGTCCTCGCTGACGCAGTGGTTGTTAAGCTCCACAAAGGTGGTGGTGCTGTTTCCACACTCTGTGCCATCTGGTCTTGATTGGCCCGTAATTATACCTCACGTCATGTGAATCTATCTATCTATCTATCTATTACCATCATGGCCTGGCTTCGCTAACGAAGATCTAGGAAGGGCGTTGTCCACGTCTGATGCAGGCACGCTCATGGCTGACAAGGCCAATGCGGGAAAAGCAGAGTCGGCCGCAGCGGTTGCAAGGGAAAGTCTGGTCTGGGTTCGCGGCTGCAGCGTCGTGGTTCTTCCTCCTTCTGCGTTTGTCCTCAAGGCTGGCCCTGCGGTTGTTTTCGAAGGAGGAGACAGCTTGGTGGATGGTGCGTCGCCAGGTCTCTCTATCAGCGGCTACTGCGGACCACTGGCGATGGTCAATGTGACAGGCACCGAGAGCTTTCTTCAAGGAGTCTTTGTATCTCTTCTTGGGTGCTCCTCTGTCACGGTGGCCAGTGGACAGTTCGCCATACAGCGCGATCTTGGGCAGGCGGTGGTCCTCCATCCTGGACACGTGCCCTGCCCAACGTAGCTGGGTCTTTAGCAGCACTGCCTCGATGCTGATAGTCTTTGCCTGCTCCAGGACCTCGACATTTGTGATGTAGTCACTCCAGTGGATGCTGAGGATGGTGCGAAGGCAGCGCTGGTGGAAGCGATCAAGCAGTCGTATGTGGTGCCGGTAGGTGACCCAGGTTTCGGAGCCATACAACAGGGTGGGCAGTACAACAGCTCTGTACACGCTGATCTTTGTGTCTTTCTTCAGGTGTTTGTTGTTCCACACTCTCTTGTACAGCCTGCCGAATGCGCTGTTTGCCTTTGCAAGTCTGTTGTCGATCTCCTTGTCGATCTTGGCGTCAGACGAGATGGTGCAGCCTAGGTAGCTGAACTGGTGGACCGACTTCAGCTCTGTCTCACCGATGTTGATGTGAGGAGCGTGGAATTCTTCCTGTGGGGCAGGCTGGTGGAGAACTTCCGTCTTTTTCAGACTGACTTCTAGGCCGAAGAGCTGCGCAGCCTCTGCGAAGCAGGACGTTATACGCTGCAGGGCCGCTTCTGTATGGGCGACGAGGGCAGCATCGTCGGCAAACAGAAGCTCTCTGATGAGTTGCTCCAGTGTCTTGGTGTGGGCCTGTAGCCGCCTCAGGTTGAATAGGCTGCCATCAGTGCGGTATCTGATGAAGATACCGTCGTCGTCGCCAAGATCTTCAGTGGCCTGTTGGAGCATCATGCTGAAGAAGATCGTGAAGAGGGTCGGCGCGAGGACACAACCTTGTTTCACTCCATTTCCAATTGGGAAGGGCTCCGAAAGGTCGTTGCTGTGTCTGACCTGTCCACGCTGTTCCTCATGTAGTTGGATGACCATGCTGAGGAATTTTGGGGGGCATCCTAGACGTTTCATGATCTCCCACAGACCTTTTCTGCTCACGGTGTCGAAAGCTTTCGTGAGATCGACGAATGTCGCATACAGTCCTTTGTTCTGTTCCCGACATTTTTCTTGTAGCTGTCTGAGAACGAAGACCATGTCAGTGGTGCCTCTGTTGGCTCTAAAGCCACACTGACTCTCTGGGAGATGTTCTTCGGCGATAGTAGGCACCAGCCGATTTAGGAGGACTCTGGCGAGGATCTTGCCTGCGATGGAGAGCAGAGTTATCCCCCTGTAGTTGGAGCAGTCCGACTTTTCTCCCTTGTTTTTATACAGGGTGATGATGACTGCGTCACGGAGGTCCTGTGGTAGTTTGCCTTGCTCCCAGCAGCAGACAAAGAGGTTGTGGAGTTTGGAGTGTAGTGCTGGGCCTCCATTCTTCCACGCCTCCGGCGGAATTCCGTCAACCCCTGCTGCCTTGCCACATTTCAGCTGTTCAATGGCCTTGACAGTCTCTTCTAGGGTTGGTAGCTCGTCCAGTTGTAATTTCACTGGCTGTTGAGGGATGCGGAGAATTGCCGAGTCTTGAACCGTGCGGTTGGCGCTGAAGAGGGCCTGGAAATGTTCCGACCACCTGTTCAGGATCGACGTCTTGTCTGTGAAGAGCGCCTGGCCGTCTGCGCTGCGCAAAGGACTCTGGACCTGGTATGAGGGACCGTACACCGCCTTCAAGGCTTCGTATAAGCCCCGGTAGTCACCAGTGTCTGCACAAAGCTGAGCCCTCTCTGCCAGGTTGGTCCACCACCCATTTTGAATCTCACGAAGCTTGCGCTGGAGGTTGCTGCATATGAGCCGGAAGGTTGCTTTCTTCACCGGACAAGACGGTTGTGCAAGGTGAGCCTGGTGGGCTGATCTCTTCTTCGCCAGCAATTCTTGGATCTCCTGGTTGTTTTCGTCAAACCAGTCCTTGTTCTTTTTCGACGAGAACCCTAGGACTTCTTCAGAGGACTGCAGGATGGCTGATTTCAGCTGTGCCCATAGTGCTTCTGGAGAGGGGTCTGTGGGGCAACTGGGGTCTTCAAGTTTGTCCTGAAGCTTCGCCTGGAATTCAGCTTTCACTTCAGCTGACTGAAAGTTGCCAACCTGGAATTTCTTCCTAGGAGCTCCTCCTTTCTTTGGTTTGGGCTTGAAGTGGAGCCTGAGCTTGCTGCGGACGAGGCGGTGGTCAGTATGACACTCCGCGCTGGGCATCACTCGGGTGTGTAGGACGTCTCGTACGTCTCTCTGGCGCATCAGGATGTAATCAATGAGGTGCCAATGTTTGGACCGAGGATGCATCCACGTTGTCTTCAGGCTGTCCTTCTGCTGGAAAATGGTGTTGGTGATGGTAAACTGCTGCTCTGCACAGAACTCGAGAAGAAGGCGCCCATTGTCGTTGCAATTACCAACGCCATGCTTGCCAAGGACTCCTTTCCAGGCTTCTGAATCTTGGCCAACTCTGGCATTGAAGTCGCCAAGGATGATGACCTTGTCGTCAGCAGGGGTGTTCTGAACGAGGTTGCGCAGATCAGTGTAAAACTTGACCTTTTCTGTGGGGTCCGCTTGGAGGGTTGGAGCGTACACGCTGAACAGAGTGGCATGCTGTTTGTTCCGTAGTGGGAGGCGCATGGACATAATTCGGTCTGAGTGTCCTGTTGGCAGGTTTTCAAGCTTGGAGGCAATGGTGCTCCTGACCATAAAGCCTACGCCATAGAGGCGTCTCTCGGTCTCTGGCTTGCCTGACCAGTAGAGGGTGTACCCAGCGCCGTGTTCCTGGAGGCTGCCTTTCCCTGCAAAGCGGACTTCGCTGACGGCAGCAATGTCAATGTTCAGTCTCTGAAGTTCGTGTGCGACTAGAGCGGAACGCCTTTCTGGGTGGTTGCTGTCTGCAGAGTCACGCATGGTTCGGATGTTCCAGCATGCTACCTTTAGTCCTTTTGCACCTAATTGTGAGGCAGGTGCCGGCCTTTTCTTCTCTATTGTTGTTCGACCGCGTTTGGAGATGCCCGTTGACCGCGGCTAGCCAACTGGGGGGTATGGAGATGAGCATTTGTTTGGACCACCTTTTCTAGGCCCCTCTCCGTGTGGAGCAAGCAGTGCTGTCCCTAGAAAAGGCTGCTTGGTCGTTCAGGGTGCTGCCGAGTGATGCTGTCACCTCCGGGTCAACAATCAGGCGACCAATATCCTGAACCGCCTGCATGCAGGATTGGAACTGCGGCTTCCAGTGACATCTTCCACCTGCCGTTTTCGCCCCTTTCCCATCGCTACAGGGCTTGGAATAGTTGGTGGCGCGGACGTGGACGTGTCCTTCAAGCCTGCGCAATGGAATTTTTAGGTGGAGTGCAGTGTGCGCAGTACTGGCCCCACCCTTTACACCCGTGGTTCATCTGCCATAGCCTAGCAAGCTGGGACGGTGACAGTGAGGTCCTCAGGTCGTAGGTTTTATATCAGACTGTCCTTGTCCTAGCCTCTGGCTCAAAAACCTTCCTCGGAGGCACGGGGGCGCGGCTACTGAAAGTCGGGACATGGCCATGGACCCAGGGTCAATGCATGTCGAGACTGTCCTGCATTCCTTAGCACTTCATGGGTTTTACTTCAGACTTTTCCTTGTCTTAGATGGACTGCCTTCCCGGGCTGTCGAGCTCCATCTACCCGCATGTGACAGGTAGCACAGGGTTACATGGTACCTGTGGCAGGTAGAGACCTGACCTGACGCACCTATCTATTTACATTGTATTGTAAATAACCCCATATCACAACAAATTTCTGTGTCAAATTCGGGCTGATCGAACCCTTATTTTTCTTTCTCCTTTTTTCTGTCTGCAGATGTATTTGGTTTTCTGTCTGCTGTTCTGTCTGCAGATGTATTTGGTTTTCTGTCTGCTGTTCTGTCTGCAGATGTATTTGGTTTTCTGTCTTCTTTTCTGTCTGCAGATGTATTTGGTTTTCTATCTGCTGTTCTGTCTGCAGATGTATTTGGTTTTCTATCTGCTGTTCTGTCTGCAGATGTATTTGGTTTTCTGTCTGCTGTTCTGTCTGCAGATGTATTTGGTTTTCTATCTGCTGTTCTGTCTGCAGATGCATTTGGTTTTCTGTCTGCTGTTCTGTCTGCAGATGTATTTGGTTTTCTGTCTGCTGTTCTGTCTGCAGATGTATTTGGTTTTCTGTCTGCTGTTCTGTCTGCAGATGTATTTGGTTTTCTGTCTGCTGTTCTGTCTGCAGATGCATTTGGTTTTGTATCAAAGTGGATTTTTGCACAAACTGTCCCCAGGGACAACTCCAAGTGGATTTTTGCACAAACTGTCCCCAGGGACAACTCCCTTAGTTGGTTTTGTATCAAAGTGGATTTTTGCACAAACTGTCCCCAGGGACAACTCCCTCAGTACCGCGGCTTCTTTCTCCCCACGCTCAGTGCAAGCTGCTACACACCGGGCCTCGGGCTATCGTCTCTTCCGAAGGACTGGCGCCCAGACCACCACACAAGGTCCAGTGGAGGGAGGTCAGGTCTATGTTTCCCCCAGGTCTATGTTCCCCCAGGTCTATGTTCCCCCAGGTCTATGTTTCCCTATGTCTATGTTCCCCCAGGTCAATGTTCCCCCAGGTCTATGTTTCCCTATGTCTATGTTCCCCCAGGTCAATGTTCCCCCAGGTCTATGTTTCCCTAGGTCTATGTTCCCCCCAGGTCTATGTTTCCCCCAGGTCTATGTTCCCCCAGGTCTATGTTCCCCCAGGTCTATGTTCCCCCATGTCTATTTTCCCCCAGGTCTATGTTTCCCCCAGGTCAATGTTCCTCCAGGTCTATGTTCCCCCAGGTCTATGTTTCCTCAGGTCTATGTTTCCCCCAGGTCAATGTTCCCCCAGGTCTATGTTCCCCCAGGTCAATGTTCCCCCAGGTCAAAGTTCCCCCAGGTCTATGTTTCCCCCAGGTCAATGTTCCCCCAGGTCTATGTTCCCCCATGTCAATGTTCCCCCAGGTCTATGTTCCCCCAGGTCAATGTTCCCCCAGGTCTATGTTCCCCCAGGTCTATGTTTCCTCAGGTCAATGTTCCCCCATGTCTATGTTTCCCCCAGGTCAATGTTCCCCCAGGTCTATGTTCCAACAAAGACGTTTTCAGTGATTGGTCTTTGTGCTCCCTGGTTTGTATTGTCCTAAAGCAGCACTCAATGTGTAGTGGGGAGGGAGAACATCTTCAGGTCATAATGCAGCACTCAATGTGTAGTGGAGAGGGAGAACATCTTTAGGTCAGTGTGGAGGTGTAGTGGACAGGGAGAACACCTTCAGGTCAGTGTGGAGGTGTAGTGGACAGGGAGAACATCTTTAGGTCAGTGTGGAGGTGTAGTGGAGAGGGAGAACACCTTCAGGTCAGTGTGGAGGTGTAGTGGACAGGGAGAACATCTTTAGGTCAGTGTGGAGGTGTAGTGGACAGGGAGAACACCTTCAGGTCAGTGTGGAGGTGTAGTGGACAGGGAGAACACCTTTAGGTCAGTGTGGAGGTGTAGTGGACAGGGAGAACACCTTTAGGTCAGTGTGGAGGTGTAGTGGACAGGGAGAACATCTTCAGGTCAGTGTGGAGGTGTAGTGGAGAGGGAGAACATCTTTAGGTCAGTGTGGAGGTGTAGTGGACAGGGAGAACATCTTTAGGTCAGTGTGGAGGTGTAGTGGAGAGGGAGAACATCTTCAGGTCAGTGTGGAGGTGTAGTGGAGAGGGAGAACACCTTTAGGTCAGTGTGGAGGTGTAGTGGACAGGGAGAACATCTTCAGGTCAGTGTGGAGGTGTAGTGGAGAGGGAGAACATCTTTAGGTCAGTGTGGAGGTGTAGTGGACAGGGAGAACATCTTCAGGTCAGTGTGGAGGTGTAGTGGAGAGGGAGAACATCTTTAGGTCAGTGTGGAGGTGTAGTGGACAGGGAGAACATCTTTAGGTCAGTGTGGAGGTGTAGTGGAGAGGGAGAACACCTTCAGGTCAGTGTGGAGGTGTAGTGGAGAGGGAGAACATCTTTAGGTCAGTGTGGAGGTGTAGTGGACAGGGAGAACATCTTCAGGTCAGTGTGGAGGTGTAGTGGACAGGGAGAACACCTTTAGGTCAGTGTGGAGGTGTAGTGGACAGGGAGAACACCTTCAGGTCAGTGTGGAGGTGTAGTGGACAGGGAGAACATCTTTAGGTCAGTGTGGAGGTGTAGTGGACAGGGAGAACATCTTTAGGTCAGTGTGGAGGTGTAGTGGACAGGGAGAACATCTTTAGGTCAGTGTGGAGGTGTAATGGACAGGGAGAACACCTTCAGGTCAGTGTGGAGGTGTAGTGGAGAGGGAGAACACCTTCAGGTCAGTGTGGAGGTGTAGTGGACAGGGAGAACACCTTCAGGTCAGTGTGGAGGTGTAGTGGACAGGGAGAACATCTTTAGGTCAGTGTGGAGGTGTAGTGGACAGGGAGAACATCTTTAGGTCAGTGTGGAGGTGTAGTGGACAGGGAGAACACCTTCAGGTCAGTGTGGAGGTGTAGTGGACAGGGAGAACATCTTTAGGTCAGTGTGGAGGTGTAGTGGACAGGGAGAACATCTTTAGGTCAGTGTGGAGGTGTAGTGGACAGGGAGAACATCTTTAGGTCAGTGTGGAGGTGTAGTGGACAGGGAGAACACCTTCAGGTCAGTGTGGAGGTGTAGTGGAGAGGGAGAACACCTTTAGGTCAGTGTGGAGGTGTAGTGGACAGGGAGAACACCTTTAGGTCAGTGTGGAGGTGTAGTGGAGAGGGAGAACACCTTTAGGTCAGTGTGGAGGTGTAGTGGACAGGGAGAACATCTTTAGGTCAGTGTGGAGGTGTAGTGGAGAGGGAGAACACCTTCAGGTCAGTGTGGAGGTGTAGTGGAGAGGGAGAACATCTTTAGGTCAGTGTGGAGGTGTAGTGGACAGGGAGAACACCTTCAGGTCAGTGTGGAGGTGTAGTGGAGAGGGAGAACACCTTCAGGTCA